>NC_091669.1:8177500-8477500 GCF_042453785.1 Malus domestica | reverse complement strand
GAGGCAATACTGAACATTGTGCCATCAAATGATCCAAAGGTAGTTTTTACATGTCAATCTTGTCTAAATTTTTATCAGTCTTATTGTTAATGTTTAATGGTAGAACCTGTAATCTTTGAGGAAAAAACAAAAGGGCTCAAATCAAGTTATCATATATGATTAATTTGTGGGACTGACTCTTTAAGTTATCAATTCAATAAAGGGTATTCCGCATATTTGTAGTCACTGGATTCTGATAAGCGTTGCATTGACATTTTCCTTTGGATTTTCAGATTGAAAAAATGGATGGCAAGACTATCTATTCAGGGATTATTCAGGTTATCAAGTTTATTAGCAACTATATCTGCCTTCAAGATGAATCTTGGATTCGATGCTTTGGGAGATTGACATGGCCAAGGATTTCAGAGTTAATTATTTCTAAATTTCTTTCGAAGGTTATTCCTTTTATCTCTTTGCACCCATCCCCTTCTTTTTTAATTAGTTTGTTTGAATTCTATTATAAACATAGGTTATCAAACAAGGATAGGAATTTCGGTGAATACTCAAAATTATCTCGTCATTAGCTGCATTAAAATTACTGCCTGCATCATGACATTTGTCATTTTGCATATGTCTATGTAATGGAGACATACGTTTTGTTGTTTCAGGTTGTTCCTGAAGATGCTTCAAAACTTGCTGACTTTTTGAAGATCATTAGTTGTACTTCCGAATTTGAGACTGCTTTAAGGGAAATGAAGTTTATTTCAGCATCTGATAACAAAGATAACCAGTTGAGCAATTTTGCTGAAAATGTCGAGGTTCACTTTGCATCCAGGAAGAAGACAGAGATCCTGGCAAAAGCCAGAAATCTGCTTCTACAATGTGATTTTTCTACTCTTCATGTAAGCTTCTATATCTGTATTGAATGCATTCATAGCTATTCGATAATGCCAGCCGTTGAACAGTATATTTTCACTCAGGAGTATCCAAGGAATAACAAGAATGATCGGGATGCTGCCAAATCTCCAGAGCTTGTTGACTTGCTATTCCTGTCGGGGAGGTGTGTGGTGTCCAAAGCAGCAATTGAACTAATGAAGCTAGTGCACCAGACACTTCAGGTATCTGGATTAAAACTTATAAAATGTTTGATTTTCCCCTTTAATGAGGTAGTAAAATAGAAAAGCACCCTTGTGTTTAAAACTTAGTTTTTATGATTAATGCATTTTTTCTCAAGTTTCAGTTTTCTCGCTTCTCGATTCTTTTAAGGCCGCAACTGTGATTGGAATGTGTAGGATGTTTGCATGTCATCCCCCAGAGTTGCTTTGGAGTTTTATCGGGCTGCTAGGGATGCTCTACTTCTATATGAAGTTGTGGTTCCTGTCAAGGTTAGTACATGGAAACCAGTTATAAACTTTACCTACTGACCTTTTTATACATTTGCTAAGCCAATCTAAAAAAGTGCAGGTGTGATGGTTATGTCTGTCCTATTGCGCTGTCTATTGTACTAAATTTTTTGAGAATCCGAACCCGGCTACCTTCTCTCTGTCCCTTTCTAAGTTTTATTCATGAAAGATACAAAAGAGGTCGCTGATGACAGTTGATGTTACAGTATCATTATGATTTTTATGTCATTTTTCTGAACCACCACGAAAATCATTTTAATATTTTAATTGTAGCATTCTGTTTTCCTATGCTTTAACATCATATCTCAGTTAATAAAACTGCTCTGGCAAATCTTTATCAAGTTTACTTTCTGGCTTGTTTTCACCTCACTTAAGTTTTTCATCAGTATTGGTGATTTTTGCATGCACTATAAGTGATCTTCTCTCTTGACTTGTGAAGCTAGAAAGGCAGCTTGATGGAATCAACCATGTTGCTGTTCTTATGCACAATGATTGCTTTTATCTATCTCAGGAGATACTTGGGCTTGCTTTCGAGGTATGCAATGAACAGTCATAATCGGCTCATGTTATCAATTTTGTAGGTTCTATTCACCACCATCACCAATATCACATGCATCTTTGCACCTATAATCACTCTAGTATCATGTACCACTATCTAATAAAAAAACTGTATGTTCGAATGTGCCAAAGAATCACAGTTCACTATTTATAGGATACCTAACTTAGATCCCAACAAAATGCTGATTTGCTATTCTGTCAATAATGGAATCCATTTAATCTATACTGCTTCTAAAGTTATAATAAATAGTGGAATTCATACATTTGTACTCTTTTGTCACAGTATCGCTCAGACTTTCCAAGTTCCATCAAAGAACATGCTATGTTTGTTGATATGGCTCCAAGATTCCATATTATAGCAGAGGAAATACTGCAGAGACAAATTCAACATGTTATTCGTAGTTTGAGAGAGGTATAACCGTGCAGAAATGTTCCAATTCGTATAAGAGCCAGAAATTTATGTAGTTTATTTTAGAAACTTTGAGCTTTTTATTTAACTTCAGAAATTTTTTTTTTACCAGGCTCTAGATGGCGCTGATGGATTTCAGAATACCCATGAAAGGCAACAATTTCAATCTGCAAATTTGAGTATAGATCAGGTGGCCTGCTGTTAATTTTAATGACAAACTTTTGTTTCATACTTTATTTGTTAAGGCCTTTTTAGTACCTTTGTTTTTCTACGGAGGTATGTCTATAAGGCTAAACATATCTTGTTCAGGTTGTTTTTATTCTGGACAAAGTACGTCTGATATGGGAGCCAATCTTGTTGCCTTCAACTTACAAGAGAAGCATTTGTGTTGTGCTGGAATCGGTTTTTTCTAGAGTGACAAAAGACATACTCCTTTTAGATGATATGGCAGCAGAAGAAACATTACAGGTATAATCTTTTGATTATATATCCGGTTTTTGTAATTTTGATGCTTATGTGTCTGCTAACTATATCGTTGTATTTATGTTCCTAGCTTCAAAGTCTGATTCATTTGATGCTGGAAAGCCTAATTTCTTTGCTGGAGTCCCTTGCTGCCATCCAAGTAGAGAAGTCACAAGAGGGCATTGCTTGCACCATTGATGATTTCATACCTTCGTTATATAAAATTCGTAAATTGGCAGGCATGTTTGATTGTTTTATGTCCGATACTGAAACATTAGTGTGATTCAGTAGAGAACTAGTAGATGTCTTGCAAACAGAGACCTAATTCTCATTTTTGTGTTCAAATTCTTCAGAATTATTAGATATGCCCTTAAAATCCATTACAGCAGCTTGGGAAAGTGGAGAGTTGCGCAGTTGTGGCTTTACGTCGTCAGAGGTATGATTTCAGTTTTGTGTTGTCCGTGGCACGATTTCACTTGAGCACATATTTTGTTCAGCTTTCCGTGCTGTTCATTTCTCACTGTTCTACAAGCTCTTGAATTTTTGCAGGTAGAAGATTTTATCAAGGCGATATTTGCAGATTCACCTTTGAGAAAAGAATGCTTGGCGAGGATAAAGGGCGACTGGTAAAACGCGCATATGATTTTCCAACTTGAGCAAATGGAATTCTGAATGTACTTAGAAGCTGCAGCATGTATAGGTGATTCACAATTTTTCGCTGTGGATCCGTTTTGAGGGATTAGGTGCCACTTAGCTACAATTTAATACATCATAACTCTCTTTTTTTCCTCTTTTCTGTAATATTTCGAATCTAGTGGATCTTCACAGAGATGTTTTTCAGGCACTCTCACAGATGGACGGGCTCGATTGTTTTTGGTTTTTTTGAAGACACTCACTTTAACCAGCCATTAGTTACTGAGATTTGGCTTTACCTCTCGCATTTTCTTGTTGATTTTGTCCATTGATCTTCATTAATTCATTTGATCAGATGCCCGATAATTGAGAGAGGTGTGTGAGAGATAAAAGTAGGTGTGTAGATAGCGCGACTCTTAAGTAAACCAATTTAAGTTGATACTCAAAAAGATAAGGGCTATTTGAAATTTTTATTTATTTCTCAAAACATTTCTTGAAAACAATTTTCTTTAACACTAAAAAATTTGATTGGTTTGCGATTCAAAAATTTTAAATTTTACGTCTTAAACTAGACAAAGAGATTTAAAAAGAGGGTCAAAGGAGAGGGAGAAATAGGAGAGAGGAGGAAAGAAAGTAAGAGATGATTCAAGGTAAGAGAAATAAGAGAGAGGATCGGACGAGATAGAGAGGAAGATGAGTGAGAGAAAGAACTGAGAGAATGAAGAGAGCGAATCAGAGGAGAGACAAAAAAGATATTAAAAAAAAAAGAGGAGAGAGAAAGAAGAAAAGAGAGATTTGGAGTAAGAGGGGAGGAGTGAGAATAAAACAGAGATTTGGAGTGAGGGAAGGAGGGAGAAAAAAAAGAAGGAATGAGCTTAACCTTAAAAACTCGAAAAACTAACTTTTATGTTTTTAAAGAACATATTATATTTTTTAGTTCAGTTTTTTAAAAGAGTCATACCAAACAAGTTTTTAAGGTCTAAAACTTGAAAATTGTTTTTGAGTTTAAAAAGTTAAATTCAAGTAGAGTACCAAACATGTCCTAACTTTTTCAATAATGTAGGAAAAATAATTTTCCCAGTAATAACAAGATCAGAAGCATAAGAAACTTGTATGCGAAAAGACGTTCCTCATAAGATAGCTCTCTTAAGCTCTGTCGAAAACATCGTTGAAAAAATAGAAAACACTAGAATGATCAGCAACGCTTAACATTGCTCGTAACGTCCTCCAAAATCAATCTTAGCCTGATACATGTTTCCTCTATCTATCATGATAATGCTTTAAATTTATCACAACTCGTCCTTGTTCGTGGTGTCTTCTCCCATCAGTTCTTCAAGGGAGAACTCGTCCTCTTCAAGAATCTGTCCGTCTTTACCATCCCAGGGTTCGATCTTCACAATGCTCGGGGTGCCCTCCAGAGGCAAGTTTCCCTTTCCTCCACGCCCGGCTTCCCTCACAAATTCTCTGCAAAACGAAATTGAGTTGTTTTAGTTTGCTATATTATCACAAGGATCAAGGGTGGTTCAAGATAATGTGGAGGCAGAAAACTTACGTAATCTGATCAACCTCGAATGCACTCTTAAGTGGTGCATAAGCTCCCTTTTTTGCATTTAAGGCCACCAATGCTGGATATCCATAACCTCCGACACCTACTCGGTTCTCAAGGTCTGGTTGCTTACCAGCTGCTGCCCAGACATAGCTGCAACATACATGAACATTCATTGTCAGTAACTAGATTCTCAGCTTCTCAAGCCTGCGAGGTTTCATCGCAAGTGATTAATGCATTTTCCCAAAAACTTGCCTGTAGGGACTTCTCTTAAACTTCTCTGCAACGGATAGTAACTGCTGAATGTACTTGTTCCTCCCTTCTGCCTTGGAGTCCAAGATATCAGGTAGGAAGGCCACAAAACAGATGGCAGCTGAACCACATTTCTCTTCCATTGCATCCTACAAGGGCACGGAAGCTTTAGTCCCCTAGGTTACTTACAGTCTCACACAGCTTAAGTATTGGAAGGAAATAAAAGCTTACAGGGCCAGTTAGCTCGGTCACTTCAGGAGGTGCAACGTTTGTTTCCAATTGTTCAAGAGCAAATGATTCAAAGGCTGAAGCACTCCTCGCACCCTCATAGGGGAGTGGGCTCTCTTTGTCAGCTCCAAATACCAATATGGTTGGAAATCCTTGAACGTTGAACTTGCTCATCAGAGACTGGTAGTACCACCTTGTTAGAACCATATAGTACAGAAAATAATAACATGTAAACCCAGCACATACATAGCAATGAAAGTAAAGTTACCTTCTCTGCATCACAATCAACGTGTCCCAACTTCACCTTCCCTTGTAAGTTTTTAGCCGCCTTCTTCCACTCAGGTGCCAATTTTTTGCAGTGCCCGCACCTTAAAGGTAAAACAAGGAAATTAGAAGAAAAAATAGTCAATAATTTCTACAATCTCATATAATAGACTGAAGATCACACTCTGAAAACAGCTTATACGATCATCATAACAATAATAACTACTTACCAAGGTGCAAAGAACTCGACAATCCAGAGTTCCTTACTTTTAAGCACCAGTTCATTAAAATTCTGGGAGTTTAATTCTACTGAAGCACTAGGTTCAGATTTTTCACTTGATCCTCCTGTTGTCTTTCCACTTAAACGGTCTTTCAACAGTGCCTTTATCTGTACAGGACCAATGGTCACATTACTAATACACGAATCCATTTTATGCAAGAGCATTATATGACCAAACGACAACAAAGGATAATCATGATCTACGCATCCTCTGATACGGAATTCTATTCCAACCGATATTACAAACAAAGAAATAAACTAACAAAACAATAAGAGTTTGAACAGGAGATTACGACGAACCTGTTGGAGTGCAAATTCTGCAACGGGTTTCACATCCCTTGCTCCCTGATAGTCAACTGGAGGCTTTCCAGGTACAAACACCTTTATTGTTGGCAATCCTCTGATCCCGTATTCCTATAGAACAATCAAACATACCGACAGTCCCACACAAAATTAACATAGTAAACAACCTGACATATTCATATTGCCTTGTCCAAATTCGACAAGACTATGACCAAATTATTTTCAGGCAGAGGGGTGTTGTTAATCTACTTTTGCTACTTCAAACTTAAATGTCAAAATTAGTAATTACAAGAGTAACTATGGGAAACCTGAGCGAGGGACTTGTGCGCATCAGCATCAAGAGCTGCCACGGTAGCCACACCCTTTAAGACAGTAGCCGCCTTCTCCCAAATCGGTGTTAGAGCCTGACAATGCCCGCACCACGGTGCAAAGAATTCAACCAGAACAACTCTGTTCGAGTCCAGAACCTGCCACCATTCCCAAGGATTCAGTTCAAGAAAATACTAGTCATATTTTGGTCTGATCCAATGTTTTACTGATCGCCTTCGATGTTCACAAACAAAAAATAACAATCGCATCACATCCAAACAATTTCTTGATAATGTAACACCATACTAGGAATCAGTAGTTAACCCAATAATCATCGGAACTTACTGATCACATTTCTATTGCTGGGAAACGAAAACAAGTAAATTTATCAAACAATTTATACTCGGTGCAAAATTGACTTACCTTTTCCAAAACAAATATTCCCATGAAGCTAAAAGCCAGATCCAAAAACTAATAAGCTCATTAAGCACTAAAATTCTAAAAGCGATACAAGAAAGCACTTTGCTTTCAACAGCAATAAAATTGCTTCTGAATTGAAAAAGCCAAATCAGCGCCCAAGTGCTTTTCAATGAAAAAGGTGACGAATTTCAATGGATTAGTGCAAAAAAACTGAAAATCTGAAAAGGGCACGTTGCAATTACTGGTGAAGTTTGATCATTTACCTTGGACTTGAAGTTGGAAGGAGTTAGCTGAAGAACTGGCGTTGAAGGTCCGTACAGTGCATCACAGACATTGAAGACGAAGAAAAACAGGAAGAAGATGATTGCGACTGCTCGAAATTGGTTCTCTCTCATTCTCTCTCTCTCTCTCTCTCTCTCTCTGAGATTTGTTGTGCGAATCAGTGAAGAAACCTCTAGAGGCACAGACACACACCCCGTGTCTTCTCTTCTGGGCTGGGCGAGCTACGTGTGAGGGCCAACCAGAGAATTACACGTCAGTTGGTCATGGTTTCTCGTTGAAATTTTATTGGTGTATTTTGTTCTTTATTATTTGTTCATAAGAGGTTGGACCAATAAAGGAATAATAAAGTATTATCAGATTAATTCGCATAAAAAATTAATTAAATGCTAGGGAACTTTAATGAAAAATTCTTGGTATTGTTCATTTAACAAAAAAATCACATTTTTACATTAAAAAGTCAATCCTGATACTATTCACTTTATCATTTATTTTGTCCTTATCGTTAAAACTCAAGGTTTTCAAGCCCTTTTCATTAGTTTTCCTATGAATCTATGCTCTCTGGTTAGGATTTGGGTAAGGGATAGCCTATCGGTTTTTTGTTAGTACATCGATGTTTTTATACTAAAAAGAGGGAGAGCTCGGCTAAACCACATAATGAGCAGCTTAATTTGGTATCAAATTTGTTATACACGAGATTCGAACCTAAGACCTCTCACCTCCAAGTAAAGAGGAATATCATCTCTTGAATTATTACTCAAATTGAAATTGACTTCCTTAAACTATTTATTTGGTAAATTAACCCTTTGAATTATTTGAAATTAACCAATTAACCTCTTGTCGTTAGATTTCATCCACTATTCAATCAAATTCAAGGGCATATTAGTATTTTCATAATCAATTATTACTTGTCAGCTATAACCAGTTATAACATATGAACACAAAATAATTCAAACATATGAGATTAAACTTTACATTGATGCTTATGATGGTTAACCGTGATTTTGTTCAAATTTCTTCACTCGATTATGAATGAGTTTGTTCTTTTGTTTTTTGGTAACGTTATTAGGGAGTTTAATTATTTTTCTTTTAATAACCCATTTCTAAGTTTAGGTGATTAGGGCAATTCCAAAAATTGTTTTCTGTATTGAATTATTTGCTAAAAATATCTATTTCCTGCATTTAGTTTTTAATTCTCACATATATATTCAGTAAGCAATTTGACCATACTCGATAAAAAGATAATAACTGCATCCACAAAAGATCAAGAAAATTAAAAATTAAATATCAACTATTCATTCAATATCTTTATTATAATGAAAGATGATGATAACTTCAAGCAATCCAAAGGACATTAGAGCACATTTAAATTAAAATATGAATTGATCATAATCTCCATAAAATTAGTTAGTTTTTGACAATTGATGAATGAGATCAACTACCTGAAATGCTCTCAATCCTTCTTCCACACAACAATGCCCTTATAATCATGAACGACGGTGGCAGCCGTGGGATCAACCACCAACTCATTCTTGACGAAAATCACAATCCGGTAATTGATGCCCCCCGCCACCACCTCAATGTTGCCCTGAACGATTGGGTGAGGATCGGTAGCGTGGTACTAATCTTTCCCTATTCCAATTTATTTATTTATTTTGCTGTTTTGTTTTTTCCTTTGAGTTTTTTTCTTCATATGTTACTTTATTTGAGTAACCACTATTAAATTTAAATATCTTTAAATTTAAGTTTTAAATCGTTGATTTCAAGTGCTTAAATATGAATTATAATAGATTTTGCACGGAAAATTATATCTTGAAGAACATAAATATGATACTTTTTGTTATGATAAGAGAAATAAAATAAAAAATAACTAAAGAGGAAGAGAAATTTGAAAAAGAAGGGATCGGTACGACTCTAGCGATTGATATACAATGGTCGTCACTACCTCCCTAGCAATAGCTCTTGTGAAAAATCGGTAGTGAAATATTAGATTTATATTTGGGAAAAAAAAAATATTAGATTTATATCCTTGTTTTTGAGTGTTTTGATTTGACATAGATTATAAGAATATTTTCACCAAAAATACATTTTTAGAACATGAAGAGGATAGTTTGGTGTTATGGTAAGGGAATTTTTATTTTTTATTTTTTAATTTTTTTTTAACAAAAATAAGACACAACGATGAAGATGATAGTTTGGTGTTATAGCATGATATGTTTATTTGCGCCTTGCCTTTGTCATGCCATGCTTGTTCGCATCTAACCTTCAAAAAAATGCACAACTGTCTGTAAAGGTACAACGAAGGGAAGACACGAACAAGTGTCTGATTCCATGTATGACCAAGCATAACATTCCTTGCAAAGGCACAATATTTATTAACCACACGCTTACTAATTTATGTCATTTGATTTTCTTCAATTCAACGGCTAAAAATTGAAAAAAGTGTGTGAAAAATAAAAAGAGGTGTGGGATAGCACCTCCCGTTCACAAATGCCATGCTAATTATCTTGCACAACCTTGCACGAAATCCGCGTGATGCCATCATCCCAGCACACTTTGATCAACTCCTTTCAACTCCCCCAATTCTCTATATAAGCTTCTCCAGCCCCAGACGCCAAACCCGCCATTGCTAACTTCAAAGAGATCGAGGATTTGAGATAACGAAAGATTTAGAGGTCGAGGAGGGAGAAGCTCGTCAATTTAGTTACCAAGCTGAAGAAAATGGTGAGGTCCTTGTCAATTCATGGGAACCTTGATCGCCAAGTTGGCCATGGAGGTTCGCCTTGTGCTGTTTGCTGCGAGGAGCTTTTCCTGCCATCTAAAAGGGTGAAGGGCTGTCGAACAAGAAACAACGATGTTGATCCGTTTATAGCAACTCATGCTGCAGCCTAGAATTATTTTTTACTCTTAGACAAAACATGTATATTTGAGAGAGAGAGGTTCACCATTGATGCTAATGTACAATGTGAACAAAAGTCAGGTACTTGCATTCTCATTGCAGTGCATGCCCCATCCGGATGTGCAAATAATCATGTGATTTCGGTTTTGTAATTTATTTTTAATCGAGCAATATTCTAATTTAATATAAACTACGGTAATTTTAGTGCAGAAAGAGAGTACGTTGCCACTACGCCTACGTTTGCTTATGTTCATGTATTTAATTTGTGTTTGTCAGTCATACAATTAACCTCCAAGGCTTACACATAGTAGCATTTGAAAATTAAGCATCTTCAATCTAACCACTGCAATGCTATAGCTTCTGAGTCCAGCAAAAACTTTTCTCCAAAGTAGAAACAACAGCATATACCAGGCTTAAAATATAGGAAAGCTCATATATGTAGATGCATAAATGATAAATTATACACTGTTGATGCACAAAACCGGAGGTCTTGGGACAACGTAAATCCGACCGTGAATATGCAAGAAAATAAATAACACAAGATGTATCGTGGTTCACCCCAATGTTTGGGCTACGTCCACACTGATTATTGTATTTATCTGTTTGTGAGATGATTTAGAGGGAGAGAGAGCTTCCTTATGTGAGGACAAGCTTATCTGAATATGAGAGGGGATGTGAGGTCCTCCCTAATTGTGAGGGTGAGGGGTCCTTTTATAGAATAAGGGCTCCTCCCCTTTTTACATATTTGCCCCTCAATTTATTACATAATTACATTTGAGTCCCCCGAGTATTTATACGAGGTCTAAATACGGAGACCCTAAGTATGGTATAAACAGTAGTCCCCCAAGTCTTCAGTTAAGAGAGTCTTTTGGTTGGAGACTTGAAATTCAGTCCATATGTGGGCCGAAGTAACTAGATGTCGTCTTGAACTGATACTTGATATGAGGCGGTGCTCAAAGTGAAATGATGTTCGACTAGAAGTAGCACATGTTGCGAGGCTGCTCGGCTTATGGCTTATGTTGCCTTGGTTGGCTCGGCTTGTGGCGTTGAAAGTGAGGGAGTCCTTTTTATAGAATAAGGGCTCGCTCCTCAATACATAAATGATAGGCTAAAGTTGATGCTCGCGGCGAGGCAGTTGCTCAGTAAGCGGCGATGCTCTCTAATGATGGTGAATGAGTCCCTTTTATAAGATACGGGCTCGCTCCTCAATACATAAATATGGGCTAGAGTTGATGCTCACGGCGAGGTGGTTGCTCAGTAGGTGGCGATACTCTCTAATGATGGTGAGGGAGTCCCTTTTATAGAATAAGGGCTCGCTCATCAATACACGAATAATGGGCTAAAGTCCCCCATGTATTTTTCATGAGGCCCAGTTGAGGCCTAATATATGGTGTATAGTGTAGTCCCCCAAGTCTTCGGTCAATAGAGTCTGTTGGCGGGAGACTTTAAATTGAATCCATGTATGGGCCGAAGTGGCGGTTGTTCGGATGCGGTATTTGTATACCCTGCACTGAAGCTTTGCAGGTGAAGCTTTGCAAGTGAAACTTTGAAGCTGGAGCTCTGTAAATGAAGCTTTTGAAGCTAGAGCTTTTGTAAATGAAGCTTTTGAAGCTAGAGCTCTGTAAATGAAGCTTTTGAAGCTAGTGCTCTGTAAATGAAGCTTTTGAAGCTAGAGCTCTGTAAATGAAGCTTTTGAAGTTGATTGACATGAGTGATGCTCATGAATGTTTATGTTGATTGACATGAGTGATGCTCATGGATGTTGACATGAGTGATGCTTATGAATGTTGACATAAGTGATGCTCATGAATGTTTATGTATGATTGATATGAGTAATGCTCATGAATGTTTATGTATGATTGACGTGAGTAATGCTCATGTATAATTTGAAGTACTGGGCGTACTTTTGATCACCTGGTTGGTGATAATAGTGGCAGGCTGCCGAATAATTTGGAGTACTGGGCATACTTTTGATCACTTGGTTGGTGAAAATAGCGGCAGGTTACCGAATAATTTTGGAGTACTGGGCGTATTTTTGATCACCTGGTTGGTGATAATATAGGGTTTGGCTCTTTTGGGCACATGGGCCTTTGCCCTCCACACAACATTCCAGCCCATTATTTTGGGCTTGCCGTTTTTATTTTATTTTATTATTATTACCCTCTGATGGGGTTTATACAGATGTCTGCGAAGGATAAGAAAAATAAATTACATCACTCAAAACAAAGGTTTCGACACAAAAGCTTTGACAGTTACAGATCGTTAATGCATTGCTTTTGCTTTTGTTTTATGCTCTGCTTTTGCTTTCGTTTTCTGCTTTGCTTTTGTTTTCTTCTTTTCTCTTTCTGCTTTGCTTTTGTTTTCTTCTTTTCTCTTTCTGCTTTGCTTTTGTTTTCATTTTTCTCTTCTTCCTTTTGGCATATGGCAGACAATAATATGATTAATAATAAAAAACTTATCTTCTTCATTGCAATCCAAATAGGTTGGGAAGAGGACCAATGCAGATCCAGGCATCATTGCCGTGACGCCACGCTGTATTGATGCACAATCAATATGCTTGTAGCCATTCTTGACTGCAGCAACGACAGCTTGACCGACTACCCCTGGTTCAGCCTTCCATGTTCCAAGACCAACAAATGGGATCTTAGCTCCCGTATTCAGATCAAAATACAAAGTTTCAGATTTGTTTTCGCCCATCTTCTTCATCATTTGGGCATAAACCATTGCCCTGTGGTAATGCTCATTCATTCTCAACCCTAGGTGGGGAATCCTCTTAGAGAGCTTAAATGCCACCTTTGCATTCATTGTGGGACCCAGGAGCGTCAGGGAGTCCCAACGCCAATTCACAAATCAATCAAAACCTATCTCATTTATTCGGCAGGCAGCCCCACCGGTGTTGAGCACGCTCTGTCCTCTCACAAGCCTTTCAGTCTCATCCATAGCAATGATCCTGACCATGTTCTTATCCAAGTGTTGAGCCACCTCGAGCACCAACTGGGTCGAGTTGTCCAGTACCTCAAGCGCGGTCAAGATCAGGGGAAACCCCTCTTCGAAACTCACGTCGACGACGGCAACGGAGTCCTTGTACGCCCGCGACAACAACTTCTTGTGTGACTGAATGTAGAGGAAAATAAACAGATCTTAAGCTCGTGATGTCCGGTATGGTCACCAGAACGGCCTCATTAGCCGGCGTGGTCGGAATCATACCCATGAACTTATTGTTCTCCAGCGTCAATGCCGAGAGCTTTCGCATCGCCGCCATGAACAACGGTAGCATTCCACTGAGCTCGTTGTTGCTGAGGTCTAGTGCAATGAGCGCGCTCTAGGCGCGCGGAGAAGGAGAAATTGGGGGCTTTACGGACGTGAATTGGTTGAAGGAAAGAGTGAGCTGCTGTAGCGACAGGTGGTTAAAGAGGTGAGCGGGGACGGCACCGCCGAGTTGGTTGTGACTCAGGTTGAGCACTTGCAGAAAACCTAACTTTTTGATGTTTTTCGGGATGTTTCCTACTAGGTTGTTATTTCGCATGGAGATTTGAAGCAGAGAGGCCGGGAAATTTAATGGGACACCTCCAGAGATGGCGTTGTTGATGGCGTCTAAGTAGCTGAGGTTATGAAGAGAACCCAACTCGGGAAACTCGCCGCTGAGCAGGTTCGCTTGGAGCTCGAGCTGCTGTAACCCCGTCAGGCCATTCAAGCTCGAAGAAAGTGGAAACTCTTTGGCGTCGGAATGACTCAGATTCGAGAACGTAAAAGCTTCCTGCGATCTGTGTGAAATGGGTCCTCTTTTCAACTATCTCGGGGGGTCGTCAAGGTAGTCGCAACTCATGTGACTCGTGACTCGTTATTAGGGATGAAGGTTTCTCGATAGTTGGGCCATCGATGCTGATATCCAGCTTCACAGCCATAGCCCTCGGGTCTCCTCCAGGCCCATTATCAGCAACAGAAGATGGTGAAGAATGAGCGGTGATGTTTCCGGCGGAGTCCGGCGTGATCTGGGAGTGCATACTGCGAACTTGCTGTAAAAAAGAAAGAAATCTTTAGGATTTTTTTTATGAGCAGAGACCGAGAGAGAGAGAGAGAGAGAGGTATCTGTCGGTGTGGACACCCAAGAACATGAGAGATATGAGGGACCAGAGAGAGATCTGAGGAGTCTTTGAGATTTGGATCTTTTTCTGTTTCTACGTTTTTGTGATTTTGCAGACTCACGATGGAGGTGAAAAAATGAAGGAGAACCGACACAACTTTTCGTATCGTTTCCCACAGATGGCGCCAAATGTTGATGCACAAAACCAGAGGTCTTGGAACAACGTAAATCTGACCGTGAATCTGCAAGAAAGTAAATAACATAAGATGTATCATGGTTCACCCCAATGTTTGGGCTACGTTCACACTGATTATTGTATTTCTCTGTTTGTGAGATGATTGAGAGGGAGATAGAGCTTCCTTATATGAGGACGAGCTTCTCTGAATATGAGAAAGGATGTGAAGCCCTCCCTAATTGTGAGGGTGTGGGGTCCTTTTATAGAATAAGGGCTTCTCCCCTTTTTACACATTTGCCCCTCCATTTATTACATAATTACATTTGACTTCCCCGAGTATTTATACGAGGTCTAAATACGGAAGCCCTAAGTATGGTATAAACATACACAATCAATGCCTTTCTTAAATCATTTACGGAATTCAAATCCGAACCCCTATTTATTGTTTCTTTTTAAATAACTTCTAAATTTTGATAATTGTAAGACACGAAATGTCTTACACCACAAGAAATCTCACATGTAGGATGCGTATTACTATAGCTTGTAAGGTTTGAAATTGAAGGCAGCTCATATAGAATCAGTATTGTTCCTACTCCAGTTCCAGATGGGTTAGTAAACAATTCACTTCAGTGGGAGTTCTGACTTCTCATTGTTGGCATGAGTCAACTTTATGATTTAGGAATGTAATTAGAATAGGATTACATGACTGATTCTTTGTATATTTCGGGAGTCTTGTTTCCTAATTTATAGGGCCTCATGTATGATTATATATATGCCTCATAGAGAGAAAAATAATATAACAAAATTCAAACCCTAAACACATATACTTTTATCTTGGTATCAGAGCAGGTTTCGGCCTGTCTCTTCCCAAACCCTAACCCTAAAACAAGTCAAAACCCAAAGCCGTGCATTCTGCAAAGATTGCATAAGAAAAAAACAAATCCTAGTGTTCTTAAAATTTGAACCTAGAAACCAAACAAAAATCTCGTGGCTTTGTAATCATCAAAGCTACATTAAAATTTGATCTTGCCAAATCACAACCAACTTGGCGTGATGGCAGAAGATAGAAAGACTGGAGAGTTGATTACCATTCAACCCGCGTCCAGTTCGATGGAGTCCACCAACATCAGCGGCGTACCGTTTGGAATTCGATTGAATGATACTGTTGATGCACAAAATCAGTGAGGACTTTGGTATAACAGAAAGTGTTAAGTTTGTGACCTTCGCTAGATTACTCCGGTCATTAGTGTGGATAAGCATGTAAATGGATAGAGACAGGGAAGCAAACACAAGATGTACGTGGTTCACCCAAATTGGCTACGTCCACGGAGTAGATGAGTTCTCATTAATTGTGAAGGGTTTACACAAGTACATAGTTCAAGCTTTCCTTTAGTGAGTACTAGTGAATGATTTAATACCAATGACATTAGGAAATATTGTGAGAGAATAATCTTTATTTATAGAAGAGAGTTTCTAGTTTCATTCTGACATTGACACGTGTCATGTTGTGATTGGCTTCTGATGTTGACACGTGTCGTGCTATGATTGGCTTCTGATGTCGACGCGCTATGATTGGCCTCCTGGTTGGATGGAAACTCTTCTGGGTCTTTGACGGTATAACGTTGACCGGTGCTCAGTAGTTTCGGGATTGGTCAAGTATGGTACAAACAGTGCTCCCCTAAGTTCCCGAGTGAAGGAAGCTCCTCGGTTGAGGACTTGAAAGATCCAAGCCATTGAGTAATCACAAAACTTCTAAGTACCGAAATGTGGTATCATTTTCACTTGCCTTTTCTATCTTATACGTAGATATGGCATCTTCTTTGGAAGTACTTTTCCTCCATCCAGGGGTGGTATCTTTAACTGATGAAGATGCACAAGGTAATGTATCAATTTCACTTGAAGCTTACTTGTAGTTTCGGGCTTGGTCAAGTGCAATACAAAACCCTATAGTAGGAGTCCCCCAAGTCGCCGAGCTAGGAGATATGCCGAAAGAGGTAACAGACAAGGTAAACAATCAGACTTCCAAGCAAGCAAGCAATCATGTTGATTGTTCTCCTTCTCCTTGTGTCGTAAACAGCAACAAGGATAAGGAAAAGCAAATGGAAAATAGATGATATGAGATACTTTTGCTTTTGAAGAAGTAACTTTCCACAGACTTATTCTTGAACTAGGCTGGAGGGTTTTCTGGTTTCCTCCAGAGTATAAGGTCGACTCAAGAATTTGAGGGTCAAAACAAGTCCATCAAATCAAGATTGTGTTCGACTTTGATGATATGGGATACTTTTGCTGTTGACGAAGTAATAGATGAATCGGCACGTGTTTTGTTGCGCTTGTCTCCACATGCTTCCTTGTATCATTCTCACTTGCCCTATCTGTTCCCCAGGCAGATGTGGTATCTTTTCTGGAAGCATAAGATGTTGAAGATGAGTACTCGAGAGCAATGCCAGGTAAGTAATCAGGCAAGGGGTTCCAGGCAGTCAATTCCTGACTGGAAGCTTGATTTCAAGTGCTGACTGATTGCTCTCTTTCTCCTTGTCTTGCAGGTAAGAACTAGGGCAAAGGAAAAGACAGGGAAATAGCATGATATGGGATACTCTTGCTTTTAACCCTTATGATATGAGATACTCTTGCTCTGGTGTGGCTGGTTTGCATAGGTATTATTGGGGGGGAAGAAAGCTAAGTATTTCGAGAGGCTTCGTTGGGAGTGCCCTCTCAGATATGAGGAAGGGTTGAGCATTTTTGCAGGTCTGCCTGTCCGTGGAGGATGAATGTCGACATATATAGGAGTCTCCCTAACAACAAGTAGTAATGTTATTCCTTTACCCTTTTTGGTCGTAGCAATGTAGTGGGAGTTGCAAGCCTCACGTGTTTTTAACTTTGTCAGAGCACTTTGAAAAAGTGGTATGTGGTATCTGGAAAGCTGATGTTGCGTGTGAAGATTGCAGACAAGCTTTATCCAAGGAAATCTGGCTCTCAAAGTTCGAAGAGCGATGCCTATTCGGTTTTCGAACAAGCAATCCTGTCGAGGATCTGGCTCTCGAGATTCAGAGAACGGTGCCTCTTCAATTTTTGAGAAAGCAATCCTGTTAGGAGTCTGACTCTTGAGATTCAGAGAGCGGTGCCTCTTCGATTTTTGAGAAAGTAATCCTGTTGGAAGTCTGGCTCTCGAGATTCGAATGGTGGTGCCTCTTCGATTTTTGAGCAAGTAATAATGCTATTCCTTTACCCTTCTTGGTCATAGCAATGTAGTGGGAGCTGCAAGCTTCACATGTTTTAACTTTGTCAAAGCGCTTTGAAAAAGTGGTCTGTGGTATCTGGAAAGCTGATGTTGCTTGTGAAGATTGCAGACAAGCTTTATCCAAGGAAATCTGGCTCTCGAAGTTCGGAGAGCAGTGCCTCTTCAGTTTTTGAACAAGCAATTCTGTTGGGGATCTGGCTCTCGAGATTCAGAGAACGGTGCCTCTTCGATTTTTGAGAAAGCAATCCTGTTGGGAGTCTGACTCTTGAGATTCGAAGAGCAATGTCTCTTCGATTTTTGAAAAAGTAATCCTGTTGGGAGTATGGCTCTCGAGATTCGGAAAGTGGTGCCTCTTTGATTTTTGAGCAAGCAATCTTGTTGGGAGTGTTTTCTCGAATGTGAGTAAAGGTTGGGCATTTTTACCAGTCTGCCTTGCCACGGAGCACAGAGGTTGACACACATTAGGACTTTCTAGTTATCAAGTAGTGGTGCTGTTCCTTTACCCTTGTGGGTAATAGTAGGGTAGCTGGACCTTCAAAATTTATGTGTCTAAACTTTGTCAGAGACCTTTGGCAAAGTTATTTGTGGTACTCGAGGAGCTGATGTTGCGTGTGGAAAGTGGTGCCTCTTCGAAATCCGGAGAGTGGTGCCTCTTCGATTTTTGAACCAACGGCCCTGTTGCCCTTTTTTTTATAAAGGCACCAATTGTGTGCAAGAAATACATTCAAAAAGTTATTGCTTATAGGAATTTTCCCCTTACTTCAGAGATTTATTGCACCTCATTTCTCCTTCATCATTTCTGAGAATGTCTAGCCCATCCGATAGTCGTTTTGACTTGAACTTTGGTGAAAAGGCAGCCATGCCTTCTCAAGACAACATATGGCGCTCATCCCTCTTATCCCCTACTGGTTCTCTTACCGTTGGGGACTCTGTGATGAAGAATGATATGACCGCTACGGTGGTGGCCAGGAACCTTCTCACTCCTAAAGATAACAGACTACTTTCCAAATGTTCTGATGAGTTGGCTGTTAAGGATTCTCTGGCTCTCAGTGTTCAGTGTGCAGGTTCTGTGTCTAATATGGCCCAACGCCTATTTGCTCGAACCCGCCAAGTTGAATCATTGGCGGTTGAAGTGATAAGCCTCAAACAGGATATCAGAGGGCTCAAGCATGATAATAAACAGTTGCACAGGCTCGCACATGACTATGCTATAAACATGAAGATGAAGCTCGACCAACTGTAGGAATCTGATGGTTAGATTTTACTTGATCATCAGAGGTTTGTGGGTTTGTTCCAAAGGCATTTATTGCCTTCGTCTTCTGGGGCTGTACCGCGTAATGAAGCTCCAAATGTTCAACCTTCAGTGCCTCCTCCTTTTGGGGTTTTGCCTAGTACTGAGGCTCCGAATAGTCACCCTCTCATGCCTCCTCTTTCTGGGGCTCTGCCGACTGCTGAAACTTCTTCTGAGCAACCTTTGTGAAGGCTCCCTCTTGTTTGTTTATTTTGATTCATGTATATGCACATATTTGTAACTTATCAGAGATATCAATAAACAAGCTTTGCTTCATTTCAACGTATTGTGTTAAATACACCAAGGCCTTCTTCACTAAGTTCTTTAAATTTTTCCTTTTGTTGAAGCTTGTATGTTGAAGCTTTGTGAGTGAAGCATGTAGGTTGAGGTAGTACTCCCTTAATTTCCCGAGTGAGGAAAACTTCTCGTTTGGAGATTTGAAAAATCCAAGTCACTGAGTGGTCGTGAGACTTTCGAGTATCAAGGTGCAGTAGCATATGGTAGGAGTCCCCCAAGTCTCCGGTCGAGGGAGTTGACGAATGAGACATTTCCTTTTTAAGTGGTAGCCCAAAACTCATTCTTCATATATATTTGTTATGAAAGTTGTTAGGCCCAAAGAAGAGGAGGCCTAGGCAATTTTTTTTTTCGATTTTTCGAATTTTCGAATTTTTGAATTTTCGAATTTCCGAAAAAAAAAAAAATATATATATATATATTTAAAGCTTTGTAGGTGAAGCTTTGGTATTGAAGCTTTGTAGGTGAAGCTTTGAGGTTGAAGCTTTGTTGGGCACCATGAATTGATTTTGTTTCACACTATCTTGATCAAGATAGTGTGAAGCTTTTGAGAATTTGTAGTTGTCCTCCATTGATGAAGCTTTTGTTGGTGAAGCTTTTGTGTTGAAGCTTTGAAGGTGAAGCTTTGAAGGTGAAGCTTTGGAGTTGAAGCTTTTGTTAGGTACCATGAATTGATTTGCTTTACACTATCTTGATCAAGATAGTGTGAAGCTTTTGAGAATTTGTAGTTGTCCTCCATTGATGAGGCTTTTGTTGGTGAAGCTTTGGAGTTGAAGCTTTTGTTGGTGAAGCTTTTATGGGT
Organism: Malus domestica; assembly: GCF_042453785.1. Taxonomy (NCBI): domain Eukaryota; kingdom Viridiplantae; phylum Streptophyta; class Magnoliopsida; order Rosales; family Rosaceae; genus Malus; species Malus domestica. Next base: position 8,457,392 of record NC_091669.1, on the reverse strand, counting down.
GAAGCTTTTGTTGGGTACTATGAATTGATTTTGCTTCACACTATCTTGATCAAGATAGTGTGAAGTTTTTGAGAATTTGTAGTTGTCCTCCATTGATGAAGCTTTGTTGAATTTCCTTTTTTTTTTTTTTTTTTTTTTTTTTTGGGAAACTAGAAATTTGAAAATGTGGGAGAGACAACATATACAAATTTTACTTCTACATTGTTGAGCAAGAGATTGTGATGCAAGCCACACCTTGTAGTAGTATAAGGTTTGGATGAACCATATAAATTGAATTTGCTTCGAACAGTCTTGAATTTGTTTCGAAGGTTTGAGAATTGTAGTTGCCCTCCATTGATGAAGCTTTTGTTGGCACCATAAATTGGTTTTGCTTCACACTATCTTGATCAAGAGTGTGTGAAGCTTTTGAAAATTGTTGTTGCCCTCCATTGATGAAGCTCTTGTTGGCACCATAAATTGGTTTTGCTTCACACTGTCTTGATCAAGTGTGTGTGAAGCTTTTGAGAATTGTGGTTGAACTCCCTTGATGAAGCTCTTGTTGGCACCATAAATTGGTTTTGCTTCACACTGTCTTAATCAAGAGTGTGTGAAACTTTTGAGAATTATGGTTGCCCTCCATTGATGAAGCTTTTGTTGGCACCATAAATTGGTTTTTCTTCACACTGTCTTGATTAAGAGTGTGTGAAGCTTTTGAGAATTGTGGTTGAACTCCTTTGATGAAGCTCTTGTTGGCACCATAAATTGGTTTTGCTTCACACTGTTTTGATCAAGAGTGTGTGAAGCTTTCTACGAGTTGTAGTGTTTGCATTGTTATAGAGGGGAAATGTTTGAAGCAGATACAAGAGGGCTGAATAGCTTGATCTTTGTATGCCATGCACTAAAGTTGTTGTTGGCTTGCAATAAGACTTTGTTGGTGACTATAACTTTTGTTGGGCATAAGTGTTTCCCTAGTTGAGTTGTCAAGCTTGAGGGTTTTTTATTATTTGTGAATGCTAGGAGTTCACATGTACAAGTTGTACCACTCGTCTTCTGGTAAGTGGAATGAATGGTGAGTTGCTTTCATCACTTGGTTGGTGGTACAAAGTTGAGTTCCTTCATAACCTTTCATCACATTTCATCACCTGGTTGGTGGCACGAGGATGAGTTCCTTCTTCCCCTTGTTGGTGGCATGAATGACAAGTTGCCAAATGATATTAGAGTACAGGTTGTACATTTCATCACTTGGTTGGTGGCATGAAGGAGAGTACAGGTTGTACATTTCATCACCTAGTTGGTGACATGAAGATGAGTTCCTTCTTCACCTGGTTGGTGGCATGAGTGGCAAGTTGCCAAATGATATTAGAGTACGAGTTGTACATTTCATCACCTAGTTTGTGGCATAAATAGCAAGTTGCCAAATAATATTAGAGTACAGGTTGTACATTTCATTACCTGGTTGGTGGCATGAAGGATAGTACGGGTTGTACATTTCATCACCTGGTTGGTGGCATGAAGATGAGTTCCTTCTTCACCTGGTTGGTGGCATGAGTGGCAAGTTACCAAATGATATTAGAGTACGGGTTGTACATTTCATCACCTAGTTGGTGGCATGAAAGAGAGTACGGGTTATACATTTCATCATCTGGTTGGTGGCATGAAGATGAGTTCCTTCTTCACATTTCATCACCTGGTTGGTAAGAATAAGGGCAAGGTGTCTAGGCACATTGTAGCAAGTGTCGAATAACACAAAGTATGTTGAACCCTTTCAAAGCACAGTTGGCTTATATATGAATATGTTGGAATGTATGATTGAACGAATATACTGTGAAGCTGTTCGTTTATTTGTATAGTCTTGTTGACATATACTTAGACTTTTTTTCATGTTGGAAGCATTCATGTTGAAGCTTTGAACCCGAGTGTTTCATTGCTAGGAATGTAAGAGGATTAGGACCGAGTTGTCTAAATCACCTCTTTATTGAATTCATGCCAAATAGTCTTCTTTACATAGGATGCCGAACGGCTGAAGCTTAACACTTGTACAATGTGAGTTTACTTGTAATAGTACTTCAAATGATCAGCTTTCCATGGATGGCCAAGGGTCTTGCCATCGAAGCTTCTAAGCTTGTAGGAGCCAGGGCGATTGATGCTAACAACTTCAAACGGTCCATCCCAGTTTGGACTAAGTGTTCCTTCACTCGGGACTTTGTCGCAGAGTAATCTTTTCTTCAATACCCAGTCCCCCACTTTGAAAGAACGAGGTTTGACCCTTGAGTCATAGTAATTGGAGATGCGCTGCTTGTAGGCGACATTCCTCAAGTGAGCCTGGTTTCTGTGTTCCTCGACTAGATTTAAGTTAAGGGTAAGTTGTTTGTCATTTTCGCTTTGCACGTAGTTCTGGACTCAGAACGTTGCTTGCTCAAGCTCAACTGGGACAACTGCCTCTGTACCAAGGGCAAGTAAGAATAGGGTTTCTCCTGTTGATGTCCGATACGAAGTGCGGTATGACCAAAGAACTTGGGGTACAAATTTTGGCCAACAACCTTTAGCCTTGTCCAAGCTGGTTTTCAAAGTTCGCTTGATTATTTTGTTGATGGTTTCAACTTGTTCATTAGACTGGGGATGAGCTGGGGAGGCAAAACATAAGTTGATGTTGAACTTAGAGCAGAACATCCTGAACTTATTGTTGTCGAATTGTCACCCGTTGTCAGTGACTATTGCATTGGGAATGCCGAATCTGCAAAGGATGTTCTTCCATACGAAGTTTTCTATTTTTGCCTCAGTAATGGTTGCTAAGGGTTCTACTTCAGCCCACTTTATGAAGTAGCTAACTGCAACAATTGCATAGCGAACCTTGCCCTTCCAGGCATTGGGCTGATCAAATCAAGTCCCCATTGGATGAAGGGCCAAGGGCTGATCATAGGAGTGAGCGGCTCGGGAGAGAAGTGGGGAATAATTACGTAGCGTTGACACTTATCACATGAGCGGGATATTCTGATGGCATCTTGGTGGAGTGTTGGCCAGTAATATCCTTGGCGAAAAGCCTTGTGTGCTAGGGATCGAGATCCAGCATGATCTTCGCAGACTCCTTCATGTATTTCCCGAATGACAGTTTCTGCCTCTGTGGGCGTAAGGCATCTTAGGTATGGTATGTTAAAACCCCGGTTGTAGAGTTGGTCATTAATGATCAAGTAACGAGTAGCCTTGTATCGAATCTGCTTAGCTTGGACTTTGTCATTTGGAAGGGTGCCATGAGCAATGAATTTATAAATTGGGGTAATCCAACTATCCCCCTATTGTAAGTTACACACTTCCGCAGCCATGGTGCTTGGTGCTGCCAACAATTCGACTTGAATTTTTCTCCCAATCTTGTCTTCCACCGCTGAGGCGAGGCGAGCCAAAGCATCTGCATGACTGTTTGCCACTCAAGGAATTTGTGTGATCTAGTAGTGGAAGTGCTTGAGCAACAATTGTGTTTGTGCTAGATATGCTGCCATGGAGCTATCCTTAGCGTCAAAGTTGTTGGTGACTTGGTTAACCACCAGTAGGGAGTCACTAAAGATATCAATTCGTTTAACCCCAAGGTGTTTGGACAAACGTAAGCCTGCTAGGGGGGCTTCATATTCAGCCCCATTGTTCGATGCCTTGAATTTGAAACGAAGAGCATACTCCATCGCCACTTTATCAAGGGTCGTAAGGACTAGTCCTGCTCCACAACCCTATTGGTTGGACGAGCCATCAACATATAGACTCCATGTTGGGGCTGTTGGTTCTATTTTCTGAGCTTCCGAGGGTAATGAAACCACTTCTTTAGGAGTAGAAACAATGTCAACATGATATGTGAAGTCGGCGATGAAGTCTGCCAATGTTTGGCTCTTCTCAGCTGGCTTTAGTTGGTAGGAGATGTCAAACTCACCCAATGCTATCGCCCATTTGATCATTCGCCCAAAAGTGTTAGGACTTTAGAGTATCTGTCGAAGAGGATGATTGGTAAGCACGATGATAGAGTGTGCTTGGAAGTAAGGGCGAAGTTTTCGAGCAGACATGACCAATGCTAGAGCCAATTTCTCAATGTTAGAGTATCGTGTCTCCGCATCTTGTAAGGCCTTGCTAGCGTAGTAGACAGGCTGTTCGACATTACCATACTTTCAAATGAGAACGAAACTTACTGCTGAAGCCGATACCGATAGATAGATAATGAGAGTGTCATCAACCTCAGGTTTAGAGAGCAAAATGGCTTTACTCATGTAGTCTTTGAGGTTCTTGAATGCCTTAGCACATTCATCAGTCCATGTAATGTACTTCTTACTTCCCTTAAGTGCTTTGAAGAAAAGAGCACATTTGTCTGTGGCCTTAGAGATTAACCTAATTAAGGCTGCCACCTTGCCAGTAAGGCTCTGGATTTCTTTGGAAGTTACCGGTTCCTTCATGTCGAGGATTGTTTTGATCTTCTCAGGATTAGCCTCAATGCCTTGTTGGCTTATCATGAAGCCTAAAAATTTGCCAAAGCCTACGCCGAATGCACATTTGTTGGGGTTCGACCTCATTCGATACCTCTTCAGAATGGTGAAAGTTTCAGATAGGTTGGTGATGTGTTGGTCAGCATGTTTGCTCTTGACTAGCATATCATCAACGTAAACTTCCATGCTCTTCCCAATCTGTTCGGCGAACATTGAATTGACCAGTCTCTGATAAGTCGCTCCTGCATTCTTTAAGCCGAAGGGCATGACTTTATAGCAATATAGTCCCCTGTCAGTAGTGAAGGCTGTGTGTTCTTGGTCCGGAGGGTTCATAAGGATTTGGTTGTATCCTGAGTAAGCATCCATAAAGCTCAGGAGTTCACACCCTGCCGTAGAGTCTATAAGTCTATTATATAAGTCTATCTATGAGAGGAAGAGGAAAGCTATCATTTGAGCATCCTTTGTTTAGGTCGGTGTAATCGACACACATTCTCCACAAGACCTTTTGGAGCAGGAGACTTTCCTTGGTCGGATTCTTCTTAACAAGGACAACATTTGCTACCCACATTGGATAATTGACTTCGCGGACGAAGCCTATGCCTTTGAGTTTTTCAACTTCTGCCTTCATTGCCTCGCACCGTTCAGTGTCATAAGATCTTTGCTTCTGTCTCACTGGCTTGGTCTTGGGGTCAATACTTAAGCGATGACAGATTATATATGGAGAGATGCCTGGCATGTCCTCGTATGACCAGGCAAAGACCTCAGTGTTCTCTTGCAAAAAAGAGATCAATGCCAACCGAATGGGTGGTGACAAGGTGGTACCAATCTTCACCATACGATCTAGATAATCTTTTGAGATAGAGACATTCTCCAACTCTTCAATGGGTTATGCTTGCTGGGTGAAAGAGTCATCTCGAAGATCGTCGGGTTGACTGTTGCCACCGTGAAGATCCAAGTTGGCTTCGTCTGGGCTAGTTTTTATGACTTAGTCATTATAGAAAAGGTTTCCTTGGGCACAGGCAGGTGTTGTTGCTTGACCGAAGTGTTGTAACATGATCGTGCACTAAGTTGATCTCCTCTGATGTAGCCATTGCCATAGGGGGTTGGAAATTTCATCAACAACATATGTGTGGATACCATGACCTTGAGATCATTGATGCATGTGCGTCCGAAGATGACATTGTATGCCGTTGGGCAATCAACCACCAGGAAGTTAATGGTAATCGTAACTATGTAAGGGCCTGTACCAATGGTGAAAAGTAAATGTATGCTCCCCAAAGGTTGCATGATATCACCGGAGAAGCTTATCAGAGGGGAAATCGAGCAATCGAGCAAGTTTCAGCTACATTAAGTGCCCTGAAAGCTTCAGCAAACATGATATTGACCGAAGCCCCTGTATCTACCAGGATTCGTCGTACTTCAAAGTTGGATGTATGAGCTTCCACAATCAGTGGGTCATTGTAAGGGTAGATGATACCTCTTTCTTCCTCAGGGTAGAAACATATTAGATCCCAGTTAGGCTTTTGATACTTGCCTCCCCTGATATCTTCCACGTGAAACACTTGGTGGCCAGACTTTAAAGCTCGTTCACTATTTTTCATGGCCCTGTTGGAAGATTTAGATATGGGTGTGCCACCACTTATGGAATATATCACATTCACCTGGCGTTGGTTACGGTTACCCCTTGGAGGGTGAAGGAGGAATTGATCAATTTTTCCTTCACGTGCCAAAGCTTCAATATGATCATGAAGGGTGATACACTTCTCGTCGTCATGGTCGTTATACTTGTGGTAGCAGCAAAATGTGCCCGTGTTCTTCGTGGACTTGTAATCCGGGTGCCTCGGCTTTGGCTTCGGTATCAGGTGTGCTATGCTGGGGTAAATGGCCACGCATGTGGCGTTCAAAGGTGTGTATGCCTCATACCTCGGGGTAGGGGTTGTCTTGACACGTGCTTGACCCACTGTGTTGACTGCCTGGGGTTGGGGATTATCGTGGCGATACCCTTGGTTATCGCGGTGGTGTCCCTTACTTCTTTTACTAAAATGAGACTGGTGAAGATGGAAATCTTTCATTTTGCCCTGAGATTGATATGTCTGTTGACTTGGCAAAGTATTAAGTAAGGCAGGGGGAGGCACCGCTGCCGTTTGGAAGGTCGAGGTCTTCCCATTTGGTTGGATCTGGCTTCCACTCCCTACTTGTTGATAAGGGGTGGCTGTGAGGGGTTTCCCTTGATATGTCATTGCCTTGGCGAAGGCATGGTTGTAAGCATGTGCCATCACCTCAGAGTAAGTCTTCCAAGTGTTGGCATTGATCATATACTTGAAGAAACAATCATGTAGGCCTGCCGTGAAGGCCTTGAGGGCGGTCTTGTCATCTGCCTCAACGCAGCGAGAATACTCATGGCTAAAACGACCGGCATACTCTCTTAGTGACTTGTCCGGCTTCTGGCGAATAGTGTACAAGTCATTTGCAGAATGCAAGCAATCGGTCTGGAAAATGTGTTGAGAAACAAACAGTTTCCTCAATTCCTTAAATGAGTCTACCGTCTTAGGTGGAAGACGGCAATACCAGTTTAGAGCTCCGCCAAAGAGGGTGAAAGGGAAAAGAAGACATCGCTCTTCGTCGATGTGCATCCGGTATGCCATGGTGGACTCAAAGAAGTTAAGGTGTTCAATCGGGTCCTCCTTTCCAGTATAGAGTTGCAAGCCAAGCTTCTGCTTTGTCTTTGCTTGGAGGAGGGTGTCGAGGATCCTCCTTGTAAAAGGGCCAAGCCTAGGTTGGTTCCAATCAGGTATCTCAGCTTGTCGTTCGGCCTTCAACTTGTTTACTTCCTTAAGAAGTTGTAGGACAAGAGGGTCCTGAGTGGAGTCATGTACCACTGGAGCTTTCTTTCGTAAATCTCCATCTGCTCTTGGAAGTAGGAAGGTTTGATCAAGAGCATGTGATTTTTCCCTGGACTCGCCGTACTGACTTTCAAGGTATGTATGTCGAAACACCTCTGAGTCCCGTATACCTTCGTGTTTCTCTAGGACTTGTTGCCCCATCCCTAAATTGGTAGCCGGCCTGGGATGTGGGAGGGGACCGAGTCTTTCAAAAACCCTTGGGTCATTGATCTTCGAGCTTATGTGGAGGGGATTGTTTTGACATTGCTTTAGGAAGTCTCGGCAGTCACGATAAACGGTTTTCGATCTTTCTAACCTTTCTGCAATGAGGTGTCTTCATCCACTTCTCCTGCTTCGGGTCGAAGCAGCTAGGTTGAGAAAAGTCTCATGTTGATCAATGTTTTGATGATTAGCTCGCTCCTCATCAGGGATACCCATGTCGAAGAAAGGTAACCTTCCTTGTTGAGAGGCATCCAGATGATGGTTGATGTCCACAGGGGTAACGCGTTCGTGTGTTTGAGTACGCCTAGTTTCGTGAAGCGTCTCAAAGAGCTTCTCATACTACTCCTGGATGACCTCATTCTTCATTGCTATCTTGTTGTTCTGAGCTTCTAGCTCATGACTTTAGCTTAAAGAGCAACCCTCTTTCCTTCATTGTTTCGTTGTTTCGCACTAGGTGCAAGAAGGGTGTCATTATGTGTGATATGGCTTCTTTCGCTCCCCATGTTGGAAAGGGATGCCTGGTCAAAAGAGAGTGTACGAATGGTGAAAACCAGCTTGGCAAAGCTGAAAAAAGTGGGAATAAGTGTCGTTCCAACAGACGGCACCAAATGTTGATGCACAAAATCAGTGAGGACTTTGGTACAACAGAAAGTGTTAAGTTTATGACCTTTGCTAGATTGCTCCGGTCATTAGTGTGGATAAGTATGTACATGGATAGAGACAGGGAAGCAAACACAAGATGTACGTGGTTCACCCAGATTGGCTACGTCCACGGAGTAGAGGAGTTCTCATTAATTGTGAAGGGTTTACACAAGTACATAGGTTCAAGCTCTCTTTTAGTGAGTACTAGTGAATGATTTAGTACAAATGACATTAGGAAATATTATGAGAGAATGATCTCTATTTATAAAAGAGAGTTTCTAGTTTCATTCTGACATTGACACATGTCGTGTTATGATTGGCTTCTGATGTTGACACGTGTTGCTCTATGATTGGCTTCTGATGTTGACACGTGTCGCGGTGTGATTGGCCTCCTGGTTGGAGGGAAACTCTTCTGGGTCCTTGACGGTATAACGTTGACTGGTGCTCAGTAGTTTCGAGATTTGTCAAGTATGGTACAAATAGATACAAACTTTAAAGTTTGGTCAAAGATGATGGAAGTCCATGTTGCAGGCCTCGGTAAGCATGGATATTTGACTGAGAAGATTTCAGTTGTGGAAGAACACTCTCCAGGCTACACAAAGTAGGTCACTGAAGATGCAATTGTGCAAGGGTGGCTGTTGAAAACCATGGAACCATACATGTTGAGTCTCTTCATTGATTTTCCGACAGCCAAAGATATCTAGGAGAGTGCGACCCAGATGTTTTACGACGGATCCGACGAGTCTCAGTATTATGAACTGAGATGCAAGGCTACACGGACTAGACATGATGGTCGTCCTGTAAATTTATACTTCACAGAATTAAAGGGAGTATGGCAAGATCTTGATAAAAGACGTCCTATCAAGATGGTTTGCGCAGCTGATCTTCGAACTCATACGGAAGAGCTTTCAAAAGACAGGGTGTATGACTTTCTTGCGGGATTAGACAATGGCTTCGACCAAGTCCGGAGTGAAATCCTAAGAATAAAACCCATTCTTGGGATTGAAGAGTGCTTCAATTTGGTTCGACGTGAAGCGCAAAGAAAGACAACTATGCTTGGGACAAAAGCCATAACAACAAGCTCTTCTATGACAATGGTCACCAAATCCCCATCACCATCCATGCGTCTACCACCCACGGGAACACCACGCTCGAACTGTACTCAAGAAGACATTGATAAGGACAAACTTCATTGCAATCACTGCAATGGAAAACAGCACACTGAAGAAACATGTTTTGAATTACATGGGTATCCAGAGTGGTACTGGGAATTAAAAAAACAGTTGAAAGCCAAAGGGAAGCGCACAGGCTAGGCCAAACTGGTCGAGTCTGGGGATGGAGGAGCTGCTATGATAGCAGGCCACATTGGATCCAATTGCAACCTTGGGAAAGTTGCTTTGGCAACAAAGTATTTTAGGCCTAGGCCCCACACATCAACCCACGGCTTGGAGAAACAAATGGGCCATAACGTGGAAAAAAAATTGCACCATGCAGCAAAGGAAAGTACTAACCAGATGATCTCGTTGATTGAGCAAATATCAGATGAGGATCCAGGTAACATCAGTACTGCACTCATAGCATCCATTAAACGAGATTCCGGCTGGATAATAGACTCTGGGGCTACTGATCACATGACATACGATAAATCATTATTTCACCATATGACCCACCAAAGGAGAATGTTATCATGACAAATGGTGAAGTTGCTCCCGTTACATGAGTTGGTTCAATAGACCTTACTCAATCTTTATCCTTGCACAATACACTACATGTTCCATCATTATCAAATAATTTACTCTCTGTTGGTCAGGTTACGGAACAGTTGGATTGTGTAGTACTAATGTTTCCTACTTTTTGCCTACTTCAGGATATCCAAACACGGGCGATCATTGGGTGTGGTACTAAGAGGAGAGGGTTATATTATGTGGAGGATGTGGCACCAGGCCGAGTCAATCAAGTGCGTAACAGTTACAATAATAAGACCAAGACAATTTGGTTATGGCATCGTCGACTAGGACATGCATCTTTTGGTTATTTGAAAAAATTACTTCCGTCGTTATTTAGTGGCATTTCAGAGTCTGATTTCCACTGTAATGATTGCATTCTTGCAAAAAGTCATCGTACTTCGTACCATTTGAGTTTCAATAAAAGAATAGTGCCTTTTGAGTTAATTCACTCTAATGTATGGGGTCCTTCACCAATAGTTACACAACAAGGTCTTCGGTGGTTTGTTATCTTTGTGGATGATTGCACTCGAATGACATGACTTTATACAATGAAACAGAAAAGTGATGTTGGTCCAATCTTCCAACAATTTAACAACATGATTGGAAATCAATTCTCCATTCCTATTAAAGTCCTCAGATCAAATAATGGTGGAAAATATCTTAATTCAGAGCTCTCTCAGTTTTTCACGAAGCACGGCATTGTCCATGAGACCACTTGTCCCCAAACTCCACAACAAAACGGTGTGGCAGAGCGTAAGAATAGGCATATCTTGGAAACTACTCGAGCACTTCTTATCGGAGCACAGGCACCTAACACATATTGGGCGGATGCTGTCACTATTCCGTGTATCTCCTGAACCGAATGCCATCCCAGGTTCATAATTTCCGTACCCCTTTGGCAGCCTTGACGGATCATGTCACTCTTCTGTCCTCTCTCCAATTATCACCTCGCATTTTTTTTATGTGTGGCATATGTGCATCTTCAAAAAAATCAACGTAATAAATTGGACCCATGTGCGATTCGTTGTGTGTTTTTGCGATTTAATAGCCAACAAAAGGGATACCAATGTTATCATCCATCTACTAGGCGTTTATATGTCACCATGGATGTCACATTCTCCGAAACTGAAATGTTCTTTGCTACTGAACAAACTCACCCTACTCGTCAAGGGGAGTTAGTTAGTATACAAGACGAATATAGGTGGTTTGATATGCCACTGGAGCTGTCCAATGAGAGGGTTGAAATCAACCAAGAATATAGTGAGCTTGCTGCTAGTACACTTGGTAGCAACCCAAATGCCAACGTAGGCAACGGCCCAAGCATTAATCCATGCATTGACAGCGGCCTAAGCACTGATACGTGTATTGAATGGGAAGAACATGATGTGGAGTCTTTGGGCAGCCCAAGTGCTGACCCACGGGCTGATTTTGGTGAGCAGGCTGCAGAATGCAGCAGTGGACCAAGAGGAGAGCCTTTGACTAAGTCTATGAATGGGCCTGAATTAATTGGGTCAACAAGAAGGAAAATGGATAGTATCGAAGCAGCAAATCCAGCAAATAATAACCCTCATTCTCCATGTCCCCGAGGATATCCAAGAGGTATGTTCTCATAATTCAAGTATTATTGAAAATTCGTATGTCTTACCTCCTAGGCAAAACCATGGTAAACCACCTGACAGATTCTCTTTGGATGGAAAAGTGAAATATGCAATTACACAGTATGTGTCAACACATCGTTTATCACCTAAATATCAAGCATTTGTGAATCAAATGGCTGGAGTCAAGATCCCAACCAACGTGAAAGAAGCCTTGTAAGATTCTCGTTGGATAGAAGCCATGGAAGTTAAGATGGAGGCCTTACAAAGAAATGAAACATGGAACGTGGTACCACTAACACATGGGAAGAGACCGATGGGATGTAAATGGGTATTCACCATAAAGCACAAATCAGACGGATCCATAGATAGATACAAGGCAAGATTGGTTGCTAAAGGGTACACGCAGACATTTGGAGTTGATTATCAAGAAACGTTTGCTCCAATTGCAAAAATGAATACTATTCAAGTTCTTTTGTCCTTAGCTGCTAACTTTGATTGGCCCTTGAAACAGTTTGATGTGAAAAATGCCTTCTTACATGGAGATTTGGAAGAAGAAGTGTACATGGAATTTCCACCTGGATATGAAGTACCAAATGGAGCTGGAAAAGTATGTAGACTTCGAAAGGCCCTCTATGGACTCAAACAATCACTTAGAGCATGGTTTGGGAGGTTCACCCAAGTAATGAAAAGCTATGGCTATAAACAAGGGAATGCAAACCATACACTGTTTATCAAACGCATGGGAGGTAAAGTCACTTTGTTGATAATCTATGTGGATGATATGGTAGTCACTGGAGATGATACAGAAGAGGTAAAGAGATTGCAAAGGTATCTTTCTTCGGAGTTTGAGATGAAGGATCTAGGTGGCTTGAAATACTTTCTCGGAATCGAAGTTGCTCGTTCTCGTGATGGTATTTACTTGTGTCAGCGCAAATATGTGCTAGATCTTCTTTCTGAAACTGGGATGTTGGCATGTAAACCAGCAGAAACTCCCATCGTGCAAAATCATCACCTGGCAATATACCAAGATCAAATTCCGACTAACAAAGAGAGGTACCAGAGGTTAGTAGGAAGATTGATTTACTTATCACTTACGAGGCCAGATATTGCATACGCAGTTAGCGTTGTAAGTCAATTTATGCACTCTCCTAGTGAGGATCATATGGCAGCCATAATGCGTATATTGAGTTATCTGAAAGGTGCACCTGGGAAAGAATTAATTTTCAAGAAACATGGACATATGGAGATAAAGGGTATACTGATGCTGATTGGGCTGGAAACATTACCGATCATCGCTCCACGTCAGGCTACTTTACATTTGTAGCAGGAAATCTTGTAACTTGGAGAAGTAAAAAACAAAACGTGGTGGCTAGGTCCACAGCTGAGGCAGAATATCGAGGTATAGCACATGGGATTTGCGAGTTGTTATGGATCCAAATTCTTCTCACCGAAATAGGATTTAAGCCTCGGGAGTCTATGTTGTTATACTATGACAATCAAGCAGCAAGAGAGATAGCCAATAATCCAGTCCAACATGATCGTACAAAACATGTGGAGGTGGATAGACATTTCATCAAAGAGAAGTTGGACGTTAAGTTGATTGACATTCCATATGTGAAGTTCGAAGAACAGTTAGCTGATGTGTTAACTCATGCAGTGTCGGTGAAGGTTTTTCAAGACTCACTCGACAAGTTGGGCTTAAGTGATATCTACGCACCAACTTGAGGGGGAGTGTTGGTGCGAGTCAACTTTATGATTTAGGAATGTAATTAGAATAGGATTCCATGACTGATTCTTTGTATATTTCGGGAGTCTTGTTACCTAATTTATAGGGCCTCATGTATGATTATATATATGCCTCCTAGAGAGAAGAATAATATAACAAAATTCAAACCCTAAACACATATACTTTTATCTCTCATGAATTCAAATCCTCCATAACAATTACGGAATAGTAAACATGACATTAATGGAGCTTGAAGAAGGCCAGTAGAGGATCATACACAAGTTGATTGGCATTCACACTCATAATAAAATCCAAATGAGCATAATCCTCTCTGTACTCTACCACAAGCTTGTCCTTGTCATGATCTTCGAGGTTGTCAAGCAGAAGCTCCACGTCATTAACGTCAGAAAGCGCATCTCTCCCCCCGTAGCTGAGGAGAAGAGGAACGTCCTTCGGAATGTTTGCCATGTTGTACACAGGAGGAGTAGGCTGCTTGTAGTGTTCCATGTTCGTGTCTTCGTTACCATAATCGTACATTTCTAGGGTTCCCATCCTGACCACTATCCAAAATCCATAAACCGATATGACCAAACATTAAAATTGTAAGAATTAATTTGTTAATTAGATAGGACTTCTGGGAACTTAGTGTTCCCGAATTCAAATATGACAACTTATATAACTTGCCATTACTGATAAAACTAGAAATGAATGAGACTCACTCTGAGACAGATGTATTATGTTCTTTGTCGCCGTAGACCGGGGGAAGTTCTTAAATAAAGCAGCCTTGCTTGCAGAACTGAGGCAGCAATTTGGGCCTGTATATGCGTTGCAAAAAACTAATTCAAATTAAGTGTGAATGAAGAACCCTAACATTGTTACTATTGAGATTGTGAATCCCACGTGAAATTAAAGCCCTGCATAACAGTTTAAATGATTTTTGGCCTCATAACCTGTTATAGTTTCAAATAAGTCGGTGCAGTCAACGCCTAGTGTATTGCAGATAAAGTCCACAAGTTCTTTTGTCTCACTGTTGAGATTTTGAGAACAAAAAACTGTTTTAGATGTCGTTTTTCACCTGTCATTTGTTAAACAAAATATCTATAAAAAAATTACCAAGTTTAAGCAAGTTTATGCTATTGTCTGCGTGCATGTGCCTTTATTACTACTGAAGCAAAACTGCTTAAGTTGCTCTCACCTGTTTGGAACTTCATGCAAACCCAACAATTTCTGTTTCTGTAAAATAAAACAAGACAACAGTTTAGTCAGTTTGTTCCATTTTTGCAACAGTGAATTTCTAAAATCCATATTTTTAAAACAAAAGAGCAGTCACTGAGTTGTGTTACTTCTGCTAAAAATAAGTCCACAAAAATCCTTATAAACAGCGAGGACATCTGACCCAGGTAAGCGATTGGGCTAAGCAAAGCAGCCGATCTTAGCAAGTTCAACAGTTTTTCTTGGGAGAAGGCAGCGAGGGCAGTCAGAGTTCCCTATGAAATTCGTATGGTTAAAATATGTTAATCAAAACTGAGTGGACAAAGAGGTGTAACTGTGGACTGGACGCTAGTACTGTCCAACTTGAAATATAAGCATATTAGGTGAATATTTACCAAGGAGTGCCCAACATAGTGTAAATTTTGTCCTGTTTGATTGTTCACATACTTGAATAAAGCCGGAAGATCATAAGCAGCTAATTCATCCCATGACCAGTCCCAGTAAGCCTATACTTTATAGAAAATACAATATGTTTCAGTAAAAGATTATGATCCGCAGATGGCATGATGTGATCAACATTTGATAAGGCAAAGCTAACCGGATCATTAGGAGTAAGTGATGTATGTCCACGACTAGAATTTGTTCCGCGAGTGTTAGCAAGCCATACATCAAAACCATTGTCTGCCAAGATAAATGCCAAAGCTTGATCCGGCGGATTGAGTAGCCATGCTGAAGCATCCTGTTTTTCACACACAGTTGTTCTTTAATTAGTTCATGCATGTTTGTCTTCTATATGTGTATGTGTATGTATATGAATGCTCAAAAATATGGCGCTTAGATGAAAACCACTAAGAGCCCATGTTGTAACAGAACAGGCTTCTTGTTTGGTGTTTCGTCACCAGACCGTCCCATTGGAATTCTCTGCAAGCCGAGGATGTAACCGTCTTCAGTTGTTACCTGAAACTCATCATAAATTTCATGAAAAAACACAATAAAAAAATTGATCTTTTTCCCATGACATAAGCTGAAAAAGTAAGGCATGCACTTTCTGATGCTTACTTTATGTTCTTGGCAAGTATAGCCCTGTGTCTCCAACATTGATTTGCAAATGCCGCCATCGACATTTTCGATGGATTGCAGCTTAGTTCTTGTTGCTGCAACTACTGAAACCCAAAGTAGAGCCACAACAAGTATAATGGTCCAAGGATTTTCCATTTGAAGCTAAGGTGTCTGTGAATGCAATAACTTTCACAGGTTTTATTGTTTATAGTAGACAAATGCATATAAAACAACCAAACAAACGTAACAGACTAGTATTTTTCAGTGTGAGTCACACCACCACCTGGTGTTACTAATCTACTTGTATTATAACATTTATATATTGAAACTTTATCTCAGGTCCATGACATATGAATAATGTCGTTCACCCGTATTATAACATCTAAAATGATAACATACATGACGTTTGATGGTTTCTAAGCTTTTGTGAATGCCATGAGCTGATTGCGTCAGACATAATGAATCAACTAGCATATGCCAAATCAAAAAGAAAATCTGTCACGTCAAGAAATAACCATAATTTCAATAACACAAAATTTCTGGCAACTAAAAATTTGTGTTTATAGATAATGATAACAAAATAAGTGGTTTTCAATGAAACTAAAATGTGTGGTTTTCTTTTGTTCACGCTTCATCCTTGTCTATTGGATTTGGAGTTGAATAGTTTAAGCTCTTGACATTTTTACCAATATTCTTTTAGTCAGTATTAGTGTTTGTTTGGGAAGTGATTTTCACATACTTCCTTTAACCTCTCACACCAATATTAATTTAATCTCGACTATCGATTTCGTTTGACTTATTCAATCTGATGATCAAAATTAAAGAGAGATGTGGGAGAATCTAAAAATGATGTGTGAATATCAGTTCCTGTTATTTTTATGTATAGGCTTATGTTACACCAAATCTTGGAGGGGAAACGGCCTCCAACATTTACAGTTGGCAGGAAATGGGTATAATTTTCGGGGAAGGAAAGCGTCTGATATTCTACGGGTGCTTAAATTGACAAAGTTGACTGCAAAATATTGGATCATGCAAGTTAGGTATCAATTTTCTCTACTTTATTCTAAGATGAAAAATCAAGTTACTACAATGAGAGTGAAAGAAATCAAGAAATAAAAAAAAGCCTTCTAAAATTTAACAATTGCAAGAAAAAAGAATTACAAAAGTAGCTAAAGAATTACAAAAGTAGATAAAAAAAATGTGTGTGGATCGCATCACCCGTTCACAAATGCCACGCTTATCTTGTACAACCTTGCACTATCCGTGTGATGCCATCATCCCAGCACACTTTGATCAACTCCTTTCAACTCCCCCAATTCTCTACATGGCTTCTCCAGCCCCAGACGCCAAACCCGCCATTGCTAACTTCAAAGATCGAGGATTTGAGATAACAAAAGATTTAGAGGTCGAGGATGGAGAAGCTCGTCATTAGTTACCAAGCTGAAGAAAATGGTGAGGTCCTTGTCAATTCGTGGGAACCTTGATCACCAAGTTGGCATTGGAGGTTCGCCTTGTGCTGTTTGCTGCGAGAAACCTTTCTTGCCATCTAAAAGGGTGAAGGGCTGTCGAACAAGAAACAACGATGTTGATCCGTTTATAGCAACTCATGCTGCAGCCTGGAATTATTTTTTACTCTTAGACAAAACATTTATATTTGAGAGAGAGAGGTTCACCATTAATGCTAATGTACAATGTGAACAAAAGTCAGGTACTTGCATTCTCATCGCAGTGCATGCTCCATCCGGATGTGTAAATAATCATGTGATTTCGGTTTTGTAATTTGTTTTTGGTCGACCAATATTCTAATTTAAAATAAACGACTACGGTAATTTTACTGCAGAAAGAGAGTACGTTGCCATGTGGCTACGCCTACGTTTGCATATGTTTTTGTATTTAATTTGTTTGTCAATCATACAATTAACCTCCAAGGCTTACACATAGTAGCATTTGAAAATTAAACATCTTCAACCTAACCACTGCAATGCTATAGCTTCTGAGTCCAGCAGAAACTTTTCTCCAAAGTAGAAACAACAGCAATACCGGGCTTAAAATATAGGAAAGCTCATATATGTAGATGCATAAACGATAATTTATACACAAACAATGCCTTTCTTAAATCATCTCCGGAATTCAAATCCGAACCCCTATTTTTGGTTTCTTTCTAAATAACTTCTAAATTTTGATAATTGTAAGACAAGAAATGTCTTACACCACAAGAAATCTCACATGCAGGAGATGCGTATTACTATAGCTTGTAAAGTTTGAATTTGTACGCAGCTCATATAGAATCAGTATTGTTCCTACTTCAGTTCCAGATGTTCATTAAACAATTAACTTCAGTCTGAGTTCTGACTCCTCATGAATTCAAATCCTCCATAAAAATTAAGGAATAGTAAATAGAATTTTACGACGTAATTTTCATTGTATTACATAATTGAAATATATACATATACAATCCTTATTTCATAAGGAAACAATAAAGGACACAAACATATATTCTTCCTAATAAAGGACTCCTAATATATACACAATCTCTACATTCCCTTTTTAAATATTTACTCACTTTTACACTCCCCCTCAAGTTGGTGCATAGATATCACATATGCCCAACTTGACAAGTGAGTTATCAAACTTTTGACTACACAACTTAACAAGTGAGTCATCAAACTTTCGACTACACACAACATGAGTAATAACATCTGCAAGTTGCTCCTCCGAATTTACAAACGATATTGACACAATCTTTGTCTCGAGCTTCTCTTTGATAAAATGTCGATCAACTTCCACATGCTTTGTCCTATCATGCTGCACTGGATTATCAGCTATATGTCTTGCTGACTTGTTATCACAATACAATTTCATGGTCTCCTTCTGCTTGAACCCAAGACCCCAAAGAAGTTTTCGTAGCCAAAGGATTTCACAAATTCCTTGGGCCATGCCCCTATACTCGGCCTCAGCTGAGGATCGCAATACCACCTTTTGTTTCTTACTTCGTCGTGTAACCAAAATTCCCTCTAACAAAAGTAAAATATCCAGACGTGGATCGCCTATCATTTACATCACCTGCCCAATCAGCATCAATGAACCCTTCAATTTTCAAATGCCCATGCCTCTCATACAAAACTCTTTCCTGGTGCAGACTTCAAATATGCTAGGATACACATAATAGCAGCCATATGATCTGCACTTGGTGCATGCATAAATTGACTTACAACACTTACAGCATAGGCGATATTCGGGCATGTATAAGCCAAATAAATTAGTTTTCCGACAAATCTCTGATATCTAGCTTTATCAACTGATTTCTGCTTTGGATCCAAACATAGATGATGCTTTTCAACAATGGGAGTGTCTAACAAGCTTACACCCTAGCATACCAGTTTCCTTCAATAAATCCGGAACATACTTACATTGAGACAAGAAGATACCTTTAGATGAGTGAGCAACTTCAACCCCAAGAAAATACTTCAAAACCCTTAGGTTCTTCATTTCGAACTCTGCTGCAAGATTTCCTTGCAACTTCGAAATCTCATCAAAATCATCTCCTGTTATAATCATGTATGTACATAGATGATTAAGGCTATCACTTTATCTTGTCTCTGATTTACAAACAAAGTGTGATCAGAATGACTCTGACAATACCCATTCTTTTTCATAACTTGAGTAAACCTATCAAACCATGCATGTGGCGATTGCTTAAGTCCATAAAGTGACTTAAGCAACCGACACACTTCGATATTCCCACCAGCACCATATCTAGGAGGAAAATCCATATATACTTCTTCCTCCAAATTCCCATGGAGAAAAGCATTCTTCACATCGAACTGTTTTAATGGCCAGTCCATATTTGCAGCTAAAGAAATAAGAACACGTACCGTATTCATCTTGGCAACTGGAGAGAAAGTTTCTTGGTAATCTACACCATATGTCTGGGTGTATCTTTTAGCTACCAACCTTGCTTTGTACCTGTCTATTGATTCGTCAACTTTGTATTTAATTGTAAACACCCACCGACATCCAACTGTCTTTTTGCCTTTGGGTAGAATTGTCACTTCCCAGATATTATTTTTCTGTAATGCCAACATTTCTTCACCCATTACTTTTGCCCACTTTGGATCCTTTAGAGCTTCCTCCACTTGGGTTGGTACTTGAATAGACTCCATATTGTCCACCAAAACTTGATGCTCTGGTGCAAGACCATTGCAAGATACATAGTTGGTTATTGGATACTTCACATTTCCTTCCGGAGATAACCTATCAGGAGGCACACCTCAATTTTATCTTGGTGGCAATTTATATATACTCACATTATTACTTGGATTAGTTACATAATCATTTACAATACTTACCTCAAGTTTATTCAGAGAAGATGTAATGGACGACACTATGGAGCTAAAGAGATAGGGGGACATATTAGTAGGTTCGACAAGTGTCTGCAGTGACTGAGTATTGGTATCGGCAAGAATCTGCAATGGCCGATCAGAGGAAATTTCAGCAGGCTGCTGGGCACTGTTGTTCTCAGCAGAATCCAGCTAAAAAACCCCATAATGCTCGGTAAGGGCTGACTAAAGTTCCTCCCTGGGTTCGGCATAAGCTAGCCGAAGATCGACTAGATCATTCTCGGCACCTGCTTCGGTAATGGCAGCAAGTGCAGGTTCTGTGCCATTCTCAGCAATTGTGTCTCCCCTAGATGCAACCATCCCAGATCACCAATAGTGTTCTCCCACAGGTGATCTGAAGATGAATGCAAGGGAGTATAAAAATACTCTGATTTAGAAAATATCACATCCATGGTTACATACATATGTCGGGTCTTAGGATGATAACATTTATATCCTTTTTGGTGAGACGAGAAAACCCACAAATACACACCGTATAACACATGGATCTAATTTACTGTAATGAATTTTTTGGATATGAACATAAGCCACACACTTAAAAACTTGAGGGGTGAGAGTATTAGTAGACACCACTGTAGCATGTTGAGTGAGAACTTGGAGAGGTGTTCGAAACTCGACAACCTGAGACGGCATACAGTTAATCACATATACTGCATAAGTGACAACTTTAGGCCAAAAACGCTTAGGAACAGAGGCTCCAAGAAGTAGAGCACGTGCTATTTTTAAGATATGGCAATTTTTTCTTTCAACAATCCCATTTTGTTGTAGGGTATGGGGACATGTCGTTTCATGGAGAATGCATCGATCATGAAGAAACTCTGACAACTCAAAATTAATATATTCACCACCATTATCATAACATAGAACTTTAATAGCAGACGAATATTTTGTCTGAATCATCTGAGAGAAAGATCTAAACACTATACGAGTGCAATCATCAACAAACGTAACAAACCATTTAATTCCAGAAGAAGTAACAACTGGAGAAGACCCCCAAACATTAGAATTCACAAGTTCAAACGGCAAAGATCTTTTATTCATACTAGGAGGAAACGAAGCACGATGGCTTTTAGCAAGAATACATACTTCACAACGTAAGTCTGATTCATTTATTCCACTAAATAGACTAGGCAACATATGCCGTAAATAACCAAAAGATGCATGCCCTAACCGACGATGCAATAACCATACTTCTTGTAAATTACTAGCACGAGATACTCGAACCGCATTAGCTCTGTCAGGAATGACATCATCCACATTGTACAACTGTGAAATCCCGTCCTCAAATTTCACTATTTAAAATTATGTATTTCATATTTTTATTCATAGTTTCAACGCGTTTGTATTTGCAGCATATAATTTTTCAATAAGTAAAATGACGAAAATGCCCTTAATCAACTAAACATAAATTTTCACGGACGTATTTAATCCTTTCATGATTTTCCAAATTTCTTTACATATTTGGATAGTATTCGTCGATACAAAAGCATGAGCACAAACGGAATGTAATTTGGAGTTATAACGAAGAATTTATAAATCAACAAAATTAAGGGCAAAATGGTCATTTGACCATCATCTAGAAGACTCTAGATTGATGGAGCAATGATTAGTTGTGCCATGTGTGTGGTTCTGATGGAAAGGAAAGGAAGGAGGGGAAAGGACAAATCAGAGAGGAAGGAAAAAAGGGAAATGAGGGAAGGGAGAACCGGCCGACCTGGTTCCCTCCCTTTGACCCGCTGACCCAACCCACTTCCATCGCCCACTCCGACAATTTTTCATCAATTTTTCATGTGAATCATGTCAAACAACCACCTGGGAGTCACTCCACGACCTTCCCTCTACCTATTACATCCCAAAATTATAGAAATTTGGGCTAGATTTTGTGAAATTCGTACAGTGGGTGCGACGGGTTCAAGGGATGTGATCGGTCATTTTTTAATGTGTTGTGGTTTACCACCACCATCCCCAGGCGTCTCTTGAGTGCAGGAACAAAGCACATGCATTGGTTAGGGCGTCAGAGATGTTTTGGAGTCGAATCAAGAACACCCCAATTCAAAGGTTTCCGACGGATCGAGGACGATTTGAGGTTTTTCCCTAGCTGAATTGGACTTCGGCCCAAGTATGAAAGTTTTTCCCCTTAATGAGTTCTACATTTCTGTAAAATTTGGTAGTTTTTAGAGTTCGTAAAAAAAATGGCGGCGCATGGCTAGTTGGCCGCCGATGCTATTTTAAGCTAAATTGATGTCCTGATCTCAGATTTGATATTTATATGACGTGGTTTGATTGTTTGAACCTACTTTCATTATGATACATCACTTGATCATTATATGAATTGATGATCCGACCGTTGGATCGTCACCAAACTTTAATGCATTATAGAACGTAATATTTGAGGATATTAGGAACTAATGGATCGGGAATTCGACATACAGATCTTCATGAATTGGATTTCTAAGTTTGTAAAACTAATTGTTCACCGCCACCTAATTCTAGCAATTGGTGGAAATCTGACCATCAGATTGCGATGAGATTTTAGTATGTTGTTCTATGAGTATAATGAGTACCTTAGGAGGTTACGGACCCAAAATCTGATGTGTGGATCTTTCGAATCAAATTACGTAGGGTTGTGGACCCTACTGTTGACCGATGGTTGACTTTTAGTTAACATGTCTCAAAACGTTCTAAATACAAAAATTAGTACTACTCGAGACTAAGTGAAGTCTAGTGGGTCTATATTGGATAATGAGTGACTTTAAGATATGTGATATGGATATTACCATGTTCTTGTATTTAATATCCATTGTGGATATGATTGGTTTTATAAGGGTGATTTCTATTAATATGTGATTTTTATGTTTGGCCATCAATCTATTGTTATGAAATGCGATTCGATTTGTGGATTGGAAATATCTGTGAAATGTGATTTGATGTGTATATTGGAAATGTGGTTTGATTTGCATGATTGGTATGATGTGATGAAATGTGAGGGCTAGTACTGGACTGTTAACCCATTGTCATGGTGTTTGTTGCTTTGAAGTTTGTTTCATATCTCGTTTCATTGTTTCATTTCTAGCTTCGTTGACCCGTTCTAAATTTAGCAATTGTGCTTTGTTTCATTTCGTTGAGCCTTTGTAAATTGAGCACTTGGTTCATGTTTTGTTTCTGTTGAGTTATCCGAAACTGGGTATCCGTTGGGGTTCCGTTGAGTGGTCTGGTTCCCTGCTCCGTCTGGATTCCGTTGAGAGGTCTGGAATCCCTCATGATCTGCGATTCTGTTGAGTGCTCCGGAATCGTATCCAGCTTGGATTTCATTAAGTGGTTCGATATGTATTGTACTCTGTGATTCCGTTGAGTGGTACGGAATCGTATCCACTTGGATTCCGTTGAGAGGTCTGGAATCCCTTCTACCCTGCGATTCCGTTGAGTGGTTCAGAATCGTATCCTGGTTTGGATTCCGTTGAGTGGTCCAGAATCCTCTTTGGTGTCTTGGTTCCGTTGAGTGGTCCGGAACCTGATGTTGATGGATTTCGTTGAGTGGTCCAAAATTGCATCAATTGACTTGTTGGTTCCTTGGATTTGATATCTACTTCAAAGATGTAGGCTTCTGCCGAATTGTGTTGCTCTAGCCCTGCATTTTGGTATATTGTATGTGTTATTAATTGGTGTGATTATTGGATGGTGTTGAAAAGCATATATCTGTGTGAATGGCAAGATGACTAGAAAATATTATTGTGCTTCATCGAATATTCCTTGAGATGTTGCATGCCTGAATTGTGGTATTATGTTGAGACATAGTGGTTTATGTGATGAATGTTCGAGTGTAGTGAATGGCAAACTATGAATGGCTTGATCCCTGTTTAGGGTACGTATGTAGTCTAACGAGAAGGTTAGATGCAGCTATAAAGCATACGAAAAATTACTATGCGATTTAATTCTTGAGTTGTGATTTGCCCATATCCCGGAGGCGGGGTATGTTAAATACGGATTTTTGGTGACATCACATGTCGATCCTGAACGTATGTCGGGATCGTGGTGTGACAACAACCCCTCTCTCTTAGTGCCATGACCAATTATCTCCTTGGTCTGAATATCTTGAAGTAGACAAAACGACGGATACATTAGAATAACATAATCCAATTGTTCAATAACCTGTGGTATCGATAATAAATGATGTGATAAAGATGGAACAAGTAAGCAACAATGTAATGGAAGAGATGGGGTGAGATGCATGCACAGTGCCAGCGCCAACCACGAGTGCAAGGGTGCCGTTGGCACTTGCTATACTTTTCCTGTGAGATGTTATCATATATTGAAACATATTTTTATCATATGTCATATGATCTGTTGCACCAGAGTCCAAAATCCAACATGTATGAAGCTCAGTATCGGGGGCTAAAAGAACACGCCTCATAGTACTTGTGTTGGATGATGAATCACCATGAGTAGTACAAGTCAATAAATTTTAACTCGAATCACCAAAGTTAGGCTCGGCCTCCTTAGCTGTCGGTGTGGCAGCAGAAAGGGAGGCATGGCCTCCACTAGTTCTCACAGTCCCACGTTCCTTGGCACACAATCGTTTCTTCAATTCTGGAAACCACTCAGGCACCCCATGCTTGGTAAAACATGTATCTTCAGTATGACGGGTTTGACCACAGAAAGGTACACTTCAAATCATCTTTGTTTACTTGGGTAACAGGACGAGAATTCAAAGACATATTAGAAGAATTAGCTTGATGAAAGGATGCAGGTGGCCAAGACATCATAGCTGCCGACTGTGTCCCTTGGCTATTTATGTTACTCCCACCCATCATAGTGGCATGCCATTGTGCTTCATGCCTAACAATAGAAAACACCTCATCGACAGATGGTAAGGGTTGAGGTCATATAATATGACTACGTACCTTATCAAAAATATCATCCAAACCGGCCAAAAACACATAAACACGATCTATTTGGATTTCTTCACGAAGTGTCTTGAGATCAATAGCACATTCCATCTTGATTGGTCTCCGTTGATCTAACTCTTGCCAAACGGAATTAAGGTCAACATAATACACATCAACAAGACGACATTCTTGACGAAGTCGAAACGATTTTACCTTTAACTCATAAATCTGAGAAATATCCGAACCATCATAATATGTTCGAGCCACTTCTTTCCATACTTCTTTAGTTGTACAACGGTGAATGAAAAATCCCGTGATAGTAGGCTCCATAGAATTGATCAACCATCTTTTTACTATTGCATTCCATGTCTCTCACGTCTCATACTCAGCACTATCCTAGCCAAGTTCTTTGATACTCCCTGTAACGAAGCCTTTTTTACCACGTCCGGCGATGTGCATCGCCAATACCTTGGACCAAAAATGATAGTTTGATCCATTTAGTTTCACAGTGGTACGGCGAACGCATCATTCTGGATGACAACAGGGTTCAATACCAGATTGTTGGTTGGTGTGCAGGAACCACCTTCCAACTTCAAATTTGAGTTGTCTCCCATACTCGTCATCTTGACTTACAGAAACAACCTTCACAGCACCCATAGTGTTCGACAAACAGCCTTCACAGCAATTCGCACGGCAGCAGCAAGACCACACTGCTGCAATTCCAATAGAACACGGCCTAATTGATTTCTACAAGAAGCAGCACAGGAACACGTAGGCCGAGCACAACAGCGGAACCAGGCTCAGATGCCAAATAGAATTTTACATAGTAATTTTTATTGTATTACATAATTGAAATATATACATATACAATCCTTGTTCCATAAGGAAATAATAAAGGACACAAACATATATCCTTCCTAATAAAGGACTCCTAATACATAATCTCTACATTCCCTTTTTAAATATTTACTCATTTTTACATAGTAAACATGACATTAATGGAGCTTGAAGAAGGCCAGTAGAGGATCATACACAAGTTGATTGGCATTCACACTCATAATAAAATCCATATGAGCATAATCCTCTATGTACTCTACCACAAGCTTGTCCTTGTCATGATCTTTGAGTTTGTCAAGCAGAAGCCCCACGTCATTAACGTCAGAAAGCGCATCTCTCCCCCCGTAGCTGAGGAAAAGAGGAACGTCTTTCGGAATGTTTGCCATGTTGTACACAGGAGGAGTAGGCTGCTTGTAGTGTTCCATGTTCGTGTCTTCGTTACCATAATCGTACATTTCTAGGGTTCCCATCCTGACCACTATCCAAAATCCATAAACCGATATGACCAAACATTAAAATTGTAAGGATTAATTTGTTGATTAGATAGGACTTCTGGGAACTTAGTGTTCCATAATTCAAATATCACAACTTATATAACTTGCTATTAACTGATAAACCTAGAAATGAATGAGACTCACTCTGAGACAGATGTATCATGTTCTTTGTCGCCGTAGACTGGGGGAAGTTCTTAAATAAAGCAGCCTTGCTTGCAGAACTGAGGCAGCAATTTGGGCCTGTATATGGGTTGCAAAAAACTAATTCATATTCAGTGTGAATGAAGAACCCTAACATTGTTACTATTGAGATTGTGAATCCCATGCGTCGTGAAACTAAGGCCCTGCATAACAGTTTAAATGATTTTTGGCCTCTCAACCTGTGATAGTTGCCAATAAGTCCGAGCAGTCAACGCCTGGTGTTTTGCAGATAAACTCCACAAGTTCTTGTGTCTCACTGTTGAGATTTTGAGAACAAAAAACTGTTATAGATGTCATTTTTCAGAAATGTGCCATTTGTTAAACAAAATATCTAAATTTCTTTTACCAAGTTTAATCTACTTTATGCTATTGTCTTTATGCTTGTGTCTTTATTACGACTGAAGCAAAACTGCTTAAGTTGCTATCTCACCCGTTTGGAACTTCATGCAAACCCAACAATTTTAGTTTCTGTAAAATAAAAAAAATAAAAGACAACAGCTTAGTCAGTTAATTCCATATTTGCAACAGTGAAGTTCTAAAATTCATATTTTTGAAACAAAAGAGTAGTCACTGAGTTGTGTTACTTCTGATAAAAATAAGTCCATAAGAATCCTTATAAACAGCGAGGACATCTGACCCAGGTAAGCTATTGGGGTAAGCAAAGCAGCCGATCTTAGCAAGTTCAACAGTTTTTCTTGGGAGAAAGCAGCGAGGGCAGTCAGAGTTCCCTATGAAATTCGTATGGTTAAAATATGTTAATCACAACTGAGTGGACAAAGAGGTGTACCCATGGAGTGGACGCTAATATTGTCCAACTTTAGATATGAGCAAATTAGGTGAATATTTACCAAGGAATGCCCAACATAGTGTAAATTCTGCCCTGTTTGATTGTTCACATACTTAAATAAAGCCGGAAGATCATAAGCAGCTAATTCATCCCATGACCAGTCCCAGTAAGCCTACACGTTATAGAAGATTCAACAGATATGTTTCAGTAAAAGATTATGATCTGCAGATGGCATGATGTAATCAACATTTGACAAGGCAACGCTAACCGGATCATTAGGAGTAAGTGATGTGTGTCCACGACTAGACTTTGTCCCGCGAGTGTTAGCAAGCCATACATCAAACCCATTGTCAGCCAAGATAAATGCCAAAGCTTGATCCGGCGGATTGAGTAGCCATGCTGAAGCATCCTGTTTTGTTCACACACAGTTGTTCTTTAATTAGTTCATGCATGTTTGTCTTCCACATGTGTTTGTGTATGTATATGCATGCTCACAGATATGGTGCTTAGGTGAAAACCATTAAGAGCCCATGTTGTAACAGAACAGGCTTCTTGTTTGGTGTCTCTTCACCAGACCGTCCCTTGGGAATTCTCTGCAAGCCGAGGATGTGACCGTCTTCTGTTGTTACCTGAAACTCATCATAAATTTCATGAAAAAAACAGAATAAAAAAAAAAGATCTTTTTCACATGACATAAGCTGAAAATGAAAGGCATGCACTTTCTGATGCTTACTTTATGTTCTTGGCAAGTATAGCCCTGTGTCTCCAACATTGATTTGCAAATGCCGCCATCGACATTTTCGATGGATTGCAGCTTAGTTCTTGTTGCTGCAACTATTGAAACCCAAAGTAGAGCCACAACAAGTATAATGGTCGAAGGATTTTCCATTTGAAGTTAAGGTGTCTGTGAGTGCAATAATTTTCACAGGTTTTGTTATTTATAGTAGACAAATGCATATACGACAACCAAACAAATGTAACAGACTAGTATTCCATCACTTGGTGTTACTAATTAATCTACTCATATTATAACACTTATCTATTGAAACTATATCTCAGGTCCATGATATATCAATAATTTCGTTCCCCCGTACTACATCTAAAATGTTAACATACATGGCGGTTTGATGGTTTCTAAGCTTTTGTGAATGCCATGAGCTGATTGCGTCATACATAATGAATCAACTAGCATATGCCAAAACAAAAAGAAAATCTATGTCACGTCAAGAAATGACCATCATTTCAATAACACAAAATTTCAGGCAACTAAAAATTGACGTTTATACATAATGATAATAAATAAGCAGTTTGCAATGAAACTAAAATATGTGGTTTTCTTTTGGTCACGCTTTATCCCTGTCTATTGGATTTCATATACGACAACCAAACAAACGTAACAGACTAGTATTCCATCACTTGGTGTTACTAATTAATGTACTCATATTATAACACTTATCTATTGAAACTATATCTCAGGTCCATGATATATCAATAATGTCGTTCCCCCGTACTATGACGTCTAAAATGTTAACATACATGGCGGTTTGATGGTTTCTAAGCTTTTGTGAATGCCATGAGATGATTGCGTCAGACATAATGAATCAACTAGCATATGCCAAAACAAAAAGAAAATCTATGTCACGTCAAGAAATGACCATCATTTCAACAACACAAAATTTTCAGGCAACTAAAAATTGGCGTTTATAGATAATGATAACAAATAAGCGGTTTGCAATGAAACTAAAATGTGTTTTCTTTTGGTCACGCTTTATCCCTGTCTATTGGATTTGGAGTTGAATAGTTTAAACTCTTGATATTTTGACCAATATTCTTTTAGTCAGTATTAGTGTTTGTTTGGGAAGTGATTTTCACATACTTCCTTTAACTTCTCGCACACCAATATTAATTTAATCTCAACTGTCGATTTCGTTTGACTTATTCAATCCGATGATCAAAACTAAAGAGAGGTGTGCGAGAAGCGAAAATGATGTGTGAATATCACTTCCCATTATTTTTATGTATAGGCTTATGTTACACCAACTCTTGGAGGGGAAACGGCCTCCAACATTTACAATTGGCAGGAAACGGGTATAATTTTCGGGGAAGGAAAGCGTCTGATATTCTACGGGTGCTTAAATTGACAAAGTTGACTGCAAAATGTTGGATCAGGCAAGTTAGGTATCAATTTTCTCTACTTTATTCTAAGATGAAAAATCAAGTTACTACAATGAGAGTGAAAGAAACCAAGAAAAAAAAAGCCTTCTAAAGTTTAACAATTGCAAGAAAAAAGAATTACAAAAGTGGCTAAAGTCTCAATGGAGCTTGAAGAAATCCAGTAGGGGAGCATACACAACTTGGTTGGCATTCTCAGCCATAAGAAAATCCATATGAGCGTACTCCGCTGTATATTGTGCCACAAGCTTGTCCTTGTCATGATCTCTGAGGTTGTCCAGCAAATACTTCACATCAAGCACGTTCGAAAGCGGGTCTCTCCCTCCATAGCTTAGGAATAGAGGAACGTCTTTCGGGATGTTTTCCATGTTGTACACAGGAGGAGTAGGCTGATTGTAGTGCTGAATGTTTATTGCTGGAAAAACATAATCGTACATTGCTATGTTTCCCTTTGTGACCACTTTCCAGCATCAACAAGAAACAAAAAATTTGAAAGTTTGTTAGTATTGAATTTAACAAGAGGGGATATATACGAACTAAAAGTTTCAAAACGAATACTAGTTTTTTTTTTCCTATTTTACTTTGGGAGAACGACTTCACAGGGTTGCATCATGACAGTGTTTGATCAGCTTGGGATACAGTTACGGTAACATGCCCATTCTAAATGGCTTTCTTTCATACTTCAGACACTTAGCAGTTACAATTCACCATTACTGAACCCGGAATTGAAAGAGACTTACTCTGAAACAGATGCATAGCATTCTTTATCGAAGTGGACTGGGGCGTATGTTGAAGAAAAAGATTTATGCTTGAAGAACCGAGGCAGCAATTTGGCCCTATAACAAATTTCAAGTTAGAAGGGTAAATGACAAAGACTAACATTGTGAAAAGGACTTTCATGCAACGGGCATCCTTGATGTGGGTAAGTTTCTCTATAACATATTGTCACTACCTGTTGTAGCTGTGAGGTAGTTGGAGCAGCCACTGCCCGGTCTTGCGCAGATATACTGCAGAATTTGCTGCACCTGCCTATTGGGATTTCAATGACATCAGATAAAACTTGTTATCCAAGTATAAAATGAGCGATCAAGAATAAAATGGATTAAAATTTCAACCAAAAAATTTCGTTTTGCTATGAATAAATTGTTACTTGAAGCACAAGAATTCCTCTTCATTTATATACAATGAAAAAATTACAAGACATACTTAAAATCTTCCCATACTTTTTTGTGCCAGATTGAATTTAACTCAGTGTATAGTCTGCATTTTTCTTTACAAATTATTTGAGCTGCAATCTCACCTGTTCGGAAATTCAAAGGAAAAGAAGAAAGCCGGTCCCTGGTAAAGAAAATATATAAAATTTTGGTCAGTTTTCTATGTTCATCACATTGAATTTAGAAATCCATACATGAAAAACCAAAATGTTCATTGAATTGTGTTACTTGAGCTAAGAACGCATCGACAGCAGTTCGTGCAAAGGGTGAGCGCATCTGACCAAGATAAGCAATTGGGGCAAGCAATGCAGCTGATCTTAGCATGTTTACCAGTTTTCCTTGGGAGAAGGCAGCTAGGGGAGTTAAAGTTCCCTATGATTCAATACTTCCAAGTCTCAGTCATCGATTTTCTGTGTGTCGAAATTTTTTCTAAAACTATAAATTATGAACGAAGTACAAATTATTTACCAATGAATGCCCAACATAGTGTAATTTCTGTCCTGTTTGATTGTTTACATACGCAAACAATGCAGGAAGATCATAAGCAGCCAATTGATCCCATGACCAGTCCCAGTAAGCCTACATTATTAGAAGAAAATACATACTTTTAGTTTAATTAAGGTTATGATCTGCAAATGGCATGATGTAATCAGCATTTGAGAAGGCAAAGCGAACCGGATAAAGCGGAGTAAGTGTTTTGTGTCCACGGCTGGAGACTGTGCCACGACTGTTGGCAAGCCATACATCGAAACCATTGTCTGCCAAGATAAACGCCAAAGCTTTGTCCGGCGAATTGAGTAGCCATGCTGAAGCATCCTGTTAATTACAAAAACATAATTGTTTCTTAATTCGTTTGTACGCTACGTCACGTAAATGTGTATGCATGGTCAAATATAAGGTGCTAAAGTAGGTATAAATTTACCATAAGGATCCCGTGGTGTAACAAAACAGGCAGCTTAGCTGCTGTCTCATTACCAGCAGACTTCCCGGCTGGAATCCTTTGCAAACCAAGGATGTAATCATCTTCTGTTGTTACCTTCGAAATTACCACGGCGAAAGATGAACAAAATTTAATTAGTTAATGCGAAAGAGTGATGTATAAAACCCACAAAAGAAAGGCTGGAAATTTTGACACTTGATCATTACTTTATGTTCTTGGCAAGGGTAGCCTTGTGTCTCCACCAGCGATTTGCAAATGCCGCCGTCGACGTTGCCGATTGATTGCGGCTTAGTTCTTGCAGCTGAAACACAAAGTAGAGCTACAAGAAGCAGAATGCTGAAAGAGTTGGCCATTTGGAGCTGAGTTGTGTAGTTTCTAAGTGCAACAAAATCAGGGTTTGCTTTTTATAGTGAACAAATCCATAACAAAACGGATGAAGCCATTAATTAAAAGAAATATTTATGATGATTTCTCATGAAAGTAATATTTCATAAGAGTTGACCTCCAAACCTCAACTGGTCACTGGTCTCTGGTCAGACTTTGACAGATTTTCCTAAAAAATAGTTAATGTATGTAATTCCTAATAAATGCAATTTCTACGTTTCATTTGTACATGTAAATGTAGGGACTCGCTACAGTTCATGTATTTACTTAATACATTTATCATATATTAATTATTAAGTAAATCTATGTATTGTAAATTTGTAGTTAAGTCCGTAAATTATGATTTATTAATTTGGGATACAACTCTCATTTCCTTGTCAACGCGCAAGAAAACTGTCAATAAAGAGTGTTGGTATGTCCACTTCCCTACCTTTATTTTTGCTCGCATCTTATAAAACAATATAAATAACAAGTTAATATAAAGTAAACGAAAAAAATAAGAAAGGTGAGTGAGCACAGTACTTGCCGTCTTTGGCAAAGTACACCCACATTGGAATCGGTCATGAAAACGTAATAGTAACCCACAAACTTACATTTTCCGACCAGTTTATAGTAGTAGTGTTTCTAAATGGGTGAAATATTTGTTGCTTGGGGTCCCCTACGGCCAACGTCCTTTTACAAGTATTTTTTAGGGTACGAAACTGCACTTCTTTCAGAACCTCCGTGCCTTGCACTAAGTAACCTTTCCCGTCATTGGATTTAGCAGATGCAAGTCTAAGGATGACATTACAATTACTGGTTCTGATGAGAAGATTCCAATCTGTTATTAGTGACGTGGGTGAAGTCTTTGAGATGGAAGACAGGGATGCCCCTACTACGGGTTGCGGATTTCTTATACTTTAAGAAAGAAGGTAGCACCTTCGTGAATCAAGGAAAAAATGCTCACGAAATTGTTGCAAGTGCAGTCATCCACCTTCACTCCTCCTTCGTCGGCGTCTTTGTAACCTACATTACTCACTTCGTTCAGTAAAAGGGCTGATTTCATGTGATTCTGAAACCATGGCGAAATCATCTTCTTCACAGATGACTCCATGGCTAGATTACAGCCATTCTTCTTCAAAGCAGATGTCGTGGCTGGATTACTGTTACTAGTCAAGATGTGGATTGATGCAAAGGAGGAGTCAAGGCAGCTGTGACCCCTGTCCCGTGACGGGATGTTT
The DNA here is from genome assembly GCF_042453785.1 of Malus domestica. Lineage (NCBI taxonomy): Eukaryota > Viridiplantae > Streptophyta > Magnoliopsida > Rosales > Rosaceae > Malus > Malus domestica. The sequence continues at coordinate 8,424,353 of NC_091669.1, read as the reverse complement.
ACTTACAAAGAATGAGTATCTAAATTATTCTGGAATTTTAACTTCCCTTGGTTTTACCCGTGAATTAGATTGGATAGGAGTAGTTAATCCGATATATTCACTCATTCTCTTTGATATTCCTGACTTTTCCGATTCACGATTTCCCTTAATAACATGCAACCATGTAGAGAATCTAGATATATAGATAACAAGGCATTGAGTGTTGATCTAGACAAACTACGGTAAAAGTACAATGGAACCATAAAAATGGTAGTAATTATACGAATTTTGTTGGTAAAAGGAAGATCGAGTACACAGCATGGGTAAATACAACTCTGCCCTCAGGGTTGTCAATGAGAAATATGATGAGGGAAAAGAAAAGAACATAAAAGAATTGGCATTACTTCTGTCACAAGTAAATATTCTCATTGAAGTCTAAGGAAAGCCATGAGAGGATCATACACATCTTGCTTAGCAGTTTCACCCATCACAAAATCTACATGAGCGTAATCGTCTAGATACTGAAGCACAAGCTTATCTCCATCATGGTTTTTGAGGCTCTTCAGCAGCAGCTTCACATCTTTGATGTCAGAGAGGGCATCTGCCCCACCGTAACTGAGGAAAAGAGGAAGGTCATCTGGAATGCTTGTCATGCTGTACACGGGAGGATTGGGCTGCCCGTAGTGCTGCATGTTCTCTTCCTGGTAGTCAAACATTGCAACTGTTCCGTCTCTTATCACTGTTGAGAAATCGCAGGATTGAATTCGAGTTAATTTATTATGGTTTCAATTTAAGCGTCGCAAAGGAGTTCGTAGCATTCAAAGTACTGGTGGTTTGTGAATGAGAAATTAAGAACTTACTCTGGGACATATGTACCAAGTTTTTGGTTGAAGTTGACTGAGGCTCATGGTCTAGAAGAACATCTACTATGGAAGAATTTAAGCAGCAATTTTTCCCTTCATTTTCCAAAAGTTTCCAAGTCAGTACATAGAAGAATGATTGAAATGGTCGTAAGAATCTTAGGAACATATGTATTACCGGTGAATGCAGTCAACCAATGGGTGCAATCAACGCCTGGTTTCCGGCAGACAGCCTTCAAAACTTCGACTGCTGCCTTCCTATTCAGTTCAGGCAACAGAAATAAACAATAGCATGCAAGTTCTGATCTTATAATTGGGAGTTTTCGGTGAATGCTAGATTGCGAATTACAAGGAACAAGTGAACAAGAATTGTTACCGTTTCAGATTAAATTGTCTTAAATCTGCATTGTATAATGCCTGTTAAGAGAAGATAATATGTTGTCAAAGAGTTGAATTCTGTTAGGAGACTAAAACAGCTAGAAAAAAAGGAATTTCTATTTACTTCGGCAATAAAGTTTTCAGCAACAGCTCTTGCTAGGGGTGAGGGCATCTGGTCAGCATAAGCAATCGGGCTAAGTAAGACGGCTGATCTCAGGTTCTTCAGTTGCAGGTCTTTGGAAATTGCAGCGAGAACAACCAATGTTCCCTGCAAAATAAATCCGTCGCTTGCTATGTTTATACTTTAAAACTCTGCCAAAAGTTTACTATACTTTTTAAAATGTTTGCAGAAGAGAAGAAAGCTGCTGAGTCTGTGAAATTCACCAGCGAATGTCCAATATAATGAATTTTCTGTCTGGTTTGATCGCACACATACTGGAAAGTAGCCGGGAGATCATAAGCGACGAGTTCATCCCATGACCATTCCCAATAAGCCTGAAAATGAGCAAAGTGACTCTAATGTGAAATACAAGATGGTGATTGTGTTTGCTTTTTGAGTATTTTCATGTTGTTAAATGCAACCAAACAAAAATTTGCGAGCGAGAGTAGTTACTGGATCATCAGGACTGAGTGATGTGTGACTGAGGCTGTATTTGGTTCCGCGGGTGTTTCCAATCCACACCTCATACCCGTTGTCAGCTAAGAGGAATGCCAAAGATTGGCCTGGAGGTAGCAGCAGCCATGTTATCCCATCCTGCCCAACATACCACATAAACAAAGTGTTACATTTTCCCAATTTACTGAACCTACTGAAAAAAACTGCACAGAATTACTGACCATCAGAAGACCGTGTTGCAGAAGTACCGGTACCCTCTTCCCCGTCGGCCCCCCTGACTTCCCCGCTGGAATTCTCTGCATGCCGAGAATATATCCATCTTGTGTTGTCACCTACACAACCCAAAAATGCAACCAAGTCACATCAGTCAATGTTTGCGGTGACTCAAAATTATTCACAAACAGAAGAGCGAAAAAAAATGTAGGCATGCCACCGTGTGTTCTTCGCAAGCATAGCCTAGTGTTGCCACCATTGTTGCACAGATTCCGTCATCACCGGGAGACGGAGCGAATGCAGAAGCAGCATCCTGCACATTATTAGCCGAGAACAACTTTGTTCTGGTTCCAACTGCTGACTCACAGAAGAGAACAACTACAATAATAAAGGTTAAAATCTTATTAGCCAACATCTTCATATGTTTAATAATTGTTTCCTGGTACAAATCACCTTTTGATGTTCCGGCATTTTTAAAGTGCAGAAAAAAACCAGATAAAAACAGAACTGGGGTGTTCACATGAGCTAATAGCCTAATACAAATTGCTTAATGATTAAACTAAGGTTCAACTAAGGCATCTAATGCTGATGGGTCCTACTTTTCACTAAGTAAATACAATTAAGAAATGTATTAACCTCAGATTTCGTCCCTGCCACGATTCCATAATTTAACAAGAATTTCCTGGATAAATCCAAACTCTAATCCAAGTATGTAAAACCAAAACATGGACATGTTGACATGTCACTGTTCCTTTTGTCTAATTTGTAAAAGACGAAGGCGTACTGCCAATGGAGCCGCAGAAAGTAGTACATTTATGGATGTAAACTACCAAACCAACAAGAGCTCCAACACTTTTTTCCGGTTTGGCCAACCAGAGTAAGAAACCTCGAACGGTTTATTTCGCGGAGAAAAACCTTGGTGTACTAGTTGTATGCACCAATTATTTGTCTCTCCAATGAGAAGACACAAAAAAACGAGTGTATACAACCAGGATAGACAAGTTTTTCTCCAATTCGAGGCATCCGTTCTCTGCATATACCATGGATACCTGTATCATACTCGCTGTTAACATACCATGGTTTCTTAAGCAAAGTGTTTCTTTCCTCATCTCTCACATTTCTCCAATAGTTTTTCATGTGCAACAACTAGGAAAAAAATTAGATTCAGTGACATATGATTCACAATAAGAAAGACAACGATGAATCCAATTCCTTCATACGATTATGATAATTCGATTTTCCCATTCCAATAAATACCGGTACAAAAATCCACCTTGGTATAAAATTATATCAACAATCTGTTTTCCATCAGGATTTCTCAGCAAACAAAACCTATCATGATGCTTGCTTGCTAACAAGATTGATAGGATCCTCCAAATTATGCGAGGTACAAGTGTCTCTTATCTTTTCTGATGTTTTGACAGGATTATCTTGTGTTCTCTGTCTGGTTAGCGGTCTTCTGAGAAATTGAAATTGCCACACTTTAGGTTCTATCCGCCTAAGCAGTGGCCACCTTTTCGGTTTAATTTGCCCTAGCAATTTCATCTGCTCCCTTCTGAACTTCCTATTTGCATACCACCTTCCACCTCGCCAACCCAAAGTGTAGCTGCAGTTCAGTTATAATGGTGTCAGTGTATAATGCATGAACAGTTTGATATTTGTGGTTTCATAACCAGAAAAACAGGAATTATATTTCGGACATGGATATTAAAATTTAAAAGTACAAACCCGATAACTAAAGTGGTTCCTGCAGTGGCTATGCATGAAGGAAGACCAATAGTTCCAGAATCCATGATATTTCTGATTTCCGACTGTTCAAGATTATGATTGTTTTTCATCTGCCACAAAAACAGAAACAGCTATCCAATTGTAACAAACATCGACAGATAATTTAGAAGGGGCCTTAATCTAACCAGCAATAGTATTAACCAAAATTTAATTAGAAAAATTGAGTGACCCTTGCTCACATGATGCCTCATCTCACTGTCAAAATCGTTAACATAAATGCGATGAAAACAAGAATACAAGACATGGATAATAGTATTGTCGTTTTCTTTTCCTTTCAATGAGACTTTGTGCTTACCACTTTTTCAATTGATTCGAGCCTTTGATCAACTCTTGATTCATGTAGGTGACGTAAAGTATATCCTGCACCCACAACAGATGAGTATTAGTCTATTAGATAAGAAAATGTTTTCTAACATATTACTGAGAGAGACAATAGTAATAAGGTTAAAACAAAACTTTTGAACCTTAATGCATTAGTGAACCAAATTCTTTATGTTATAACGAATCTTTAGTTAGAAGTGAACAATTTAGTCAAAGAGCAACGTAAACCACAAATGATTATATCATAACTTCATAAGTTTAGCACCTCACAAAATCTAGAACTAGAACGATTGTGTTTTTGAAATTTACATCCTACAGTACATTTAAAATAAATTGTCCGTGTTTACCCCAACTTCTAATTCGGATTACAAAACATATATGTGCTCCAAAATTTGCACATTATACCTTACAACTTATTGGACTAAGATGGGAATGCAATGAGTTTGTAGGGTAAAGTACAGGTTAGCAAATTGCAGGTTACATATATATGCCTTAACTTGAATCAAGATTTCAAACAAATTATACTGCATCCACCGTCTGCGAATATTTCAACCTGCACTTGAAGTGGAGTGCCAAATGTCACTCCAATTACCATATAGTTAGCTGAACTCATATTCATCACAATAAATTTGTTGTAAAATACCCTTTATCAATTTGAAGATTAATGGATGATAATAACCAAACACTCATGGAGAAAGCAATGCAGAATTGAGAAATTAAAGAGCTGCCAAACAAGAACTCACCAAACCATGCTGTGGCGACTGATGCAATAGAAGTTCCAACCGTAAATACAACCTTATGGCCTTCAAATATATCCTAAAAGCATTCACCAAAAAAACAAAAAACCCATCAAACTTAAACACAACCCATGAAAAATCAATCCAACGCACATCCTCAAACTCTCAGAAACCCACAAAAATGTGAAAGAAAATCGAAAAGCAAGCACCTTTGTCGAAAAATAAGTGTCCTGAACGGCAGCCCATGATCTGAAAGCTTTCTTCCTCAACCGGGTTATGGCCTGAGAGCTCGAAAGTAAGGTCCCCGAGCTTCTAAGGCGCTGCATGGCGCATTCCAGGGATACCCACCGCGGAGTTTCTGGGAGGGAAAAATGGAGGCAAAAGCTTGAAGCTGCTGCTTCTTTGGTTGCATTTTTGTGTGTGTTTGGATACTTTATTGGTCAGATCAGATGGGATTCCAAAGAGTCCATAGCTTGGGATAAAAGCAAAACCAGTAGGACTTGGGCTCGAAAGTTTAGAAGATTTACAAGATTCTGTCTGGGGTGGGCTATTGACCCTTGTCAAGCCCAATTTGTTTGTTTGACCTTAACAAGAGGGCGACTTGTAACCAATGAATGTCTCGTCAGAAAGGGACTTATAGCTCAAATAGTGAAATTGACTTGCTAGTACGCATTAAGTGAAAATTAAACTTAAAACATTTTTAAATTAAGTGAAAATTAAGTGCCTCTAAACAAATCGACTATGTGTTGGTAAAATAATAGTTATGCTTGGGTAAAATTCATGCGTGTAAATAAGATTGCAAACTTGCAAGCTTTACTAATTACTACACTTGGTACCATCAATGGCCAACTGAAAGTACATGTAAAAAGTGGAAAACTAAAAAAAAATAAGAACAAGAAATTTCTAATAACAAACCTTGGCTGCTTAAAAAATAAAAGGCACGAGCTCCTGTTCTCATCCAATAACAACTTGACAAGTGTTAGTGTTGTCAGTTCAAGTTTTAATTTTTCAATTTTTTGGACACTTGTCAAGTTGTTATTGGGGGAGAGCAGAAGCTCCTGCTAAATTGGCCTAAATTTTTTTTTTTAACAAACAATATTATCTACACTAAATGGTTGAAGAATGGGTAAAGCCTCACAATGGATCAGCTATAATAATGTGGTTCAAATTCACATCTGCGCGAGAATCGAACCTAAGACCTCTCACTTACAAATGAAAAAAAATATCATTATATCGTAATACCAAATAACAATTTGGCCTAAATTTTAAACTCACTACACATGTGATTTGCATTAAAAATATTGACTACAAGAAGCCAAACAACGTCCCGATCAAAAACTCCGCACCGTGGGGGACCAAAAGTACAAACCAATCACGCGGGGAATGCTTCTAAATAAGCTTTGGGTGCGTAGAAAGTTAGAAACGCACCGTGGCCCTGTTTGGTTTTTGGCTTCCGTAGCGTTTTCGATTGGATTGGGGTTGCCACCAGCGCACGTTAACAGACCTCCCAATGTCATCGAGGACCATATCCATCCAAGTGTCCAATTCTGTTTGTTATGCATTTTCTATTCATCCATACAATCCAAATTAATGCATATCTTAAAGGCAATTAAAGAAATTACTCGTTGCAAACAAATTATAGTGTGACACGTGTGAAAATTCTCTTTTTGTGAATATTAACGAATCAGACTATATTTTGTAATCAACGAGCATCTACTCCTTACACGTAAGGAGTCGAGCAATGTTCTATCTAACAAGAATTTTGCAATATGGGTCACAAAACCAACATATTCTTCACATCCAAATAAAGCATCATTCAGTGAGCCAAAATGGGGAAAATTGTATCATCCAAATTTAAGAAAACCAAAAAACAGTTTGAAAGATGGAGATAGTGAGAAAACAAAAAAGGGAAACTTACAATTTTCCACCTGCATTTTATTCACCACTAAAAGAAAAAGCCTTTCCTGCCCCTCCCTCCCCCAAGTTTTTTAGCTCATCAAATCAATCTCCAAAGAACCCTAAATGCCACTCCGCAGATTCACAGACTCTATCCAAAATACAACCCCCCCCCCCCCCCCCAAACAACAAAAATATCTGGCTTGTTTTAACCAGACTGGTCTTGTACAGGTTCTGAGGATGTTGGAGAAGGTGACATAGAACCCGCTTGTTCCGGGGAATCTTCTGAAATCTTTGTATCAGAGTTTTCATATTTGTTGCTCGCCGGTTTTTTGACTCCATTGGGGAATTTTGGTGGTATGGAGGGGGATGTCTCTAGTCCATTAGCCACTGACCAGCTTCTTGGATAACTTATGAGAGATGAATCAAGCATGGGCAATGCCTGCATTCCGAAATTATAGCTAGCAGATTGTTCCATGTAGGGATGATCAAATCTGCAAGTTGGTCCGTACTTGCAGATTCCATACATAAGGTAGAATGAGCATACAGGTTGCCCCTGCACATACCCAAGCATTAACAAGAGGCTCGTTAAATGAACAAAAGGAGTAATGGTAGAAGAAACATTGAAGCGTTCTCTTAATTGTTTATAAGAACTCAGCTGAACATTGCACTGACTGACGTAGGTATCGCTGTGAACTAGACACAGAACTTACAGGTCTCGAGGGAAGCCCGAGTGGGGTTGTAGCAGATTCTGCAATCCTTTCTTTTGGGTGGTGGTACTTGCAATCTATTCCATATTTGCAAGTCCCAGTGTTCATAAAGTACCGGCATTCAGGTTGATCAGGCCTCTGGGGTAGACATGGACTTGACAAGTGAACCTGCCCGTTGGAAGCTGACTCCCCACGAGTACTAGAGTTGTATGTGAGGTTGGATCCAAGAATACCAGTGGAAGATACAGGGCTCAGGTTTCCCTATTAAACAGATAAAAGCATAATTAAACACAAACAAACATGTAATGCACCAAAACCCCTTTAGTCCACCCTAAATCAACTGAAATCAATAAACGAGCATCCATATCAACTTAAAGAACGAATCTTACGGATAAAGGATGTATAGATGTAAAACATGACAATGTTAGACTGCAAGTAACTTTAATGAGAAGAAAAAGTTCTTCATAGCTTGGGATCGAAAGAAACAGCAAGAAGCAAGGTGCAGCAAAGAGGACAATGCATCACGGTATACCACTGTTTTTGACAGATGGCTAGTCAACGTACTTTAAAGACTAAAGACTTTTACGTACTAATCAACACATCAGTGTCAACTGAACAAGATCATAAATTTCAAAGCTGAAACTTGGACAATCTTATTCAAAAAGACAAAAAGAAAAAAGGCCATATCCAATTCTAACACAACTTAATATACCAGACAAAACATGTTCCTTGTTTGACCCAAAAAAAGTGACAAAGCATGTTCCTCGCAAATGTACAACAATTACTGTGAACATAATAAATGTAATGTAAAACTTCTATTATATTAAAAAGATAATAGACTGACCACATATGTGTTCCATCCATGGGCCGGTACAATGCCTTGGGGAGGAAGAACAACAGGCATGTAAGACTGTGGAGTTTGTAAACGCGGGCCTGATATATATGGCACTCTTGGAATTGACCATGTAGAAAGTCCACCTACATAAGGAACACCAGAAGAAGGCACAACTGTTGAACCCGCAGATCCAAAAGCAGGTAAGACAGTGCCAAGTGACTGAGGCTGAGGATGATGAAACTTGCAGGCAGGTCCAAACTTGCACGATCCAGTTCGCATGTAATAAGGACATGATTTTTCTTCCTGAAAACGGTCAATGTAAAATTTGTTAAACGAAGAACCCTTGTATTGAAAGTCTAGCGACAAGTTAAATAACAATCAGGGAGTTCAGGGACAACATAAAGGAAAGGACCTGATGCATAGGGAGTCCCAAAACGTTGAATAAGACTGGTCCAGCTCCACGCCTGTCTCTTGGATGATGGAATTTACATGTTGATCCATATTTGCAAGTTCCTGTCTTCAGAAAATACTGCAACACATGTTTGCCATAAAGGGAAGTCTATCAGGTTTACAGTTAAGGGATAAGCAATTCCTTTATTTGCATTTATATATTTGCTGTGATCATTTACACCGATATTATTGCAAGTAAAAAAAGTTCTTTTATCCAATGGAAACCAACATCTCACAGATATTTTAAGGAACTAAAGGAAAAAAAAAAGGTTTTATCTTTTAAACCCATGTTAATCAAAGAAAGAATTATGCCTACTAATGGTGAAGAAATTTAATAAATACAACCCATATAGAGAAAATAATGATCGAGCTCATAACATTATACAATATTAGATGAGGTCTCTGAAGAAGCTCATGTTGGAAGGAAAGCATGTGCAAGAACCAATCAGGAAACAAATCTGGGGTCTTCCTGGATGGACTGACAAATGATTTACTCAGTCCCTTTCCTACTGACTTCTTCCTTCATTCCGAGAAGTCACCAGGAATGCAACCAGTGGAGAGTTGTAGGAAACAACTTACTATAATGGGAAAATCTTTAGAACAAGCTAGTTACAGATTCTCGCACCTAACAGTTTCAATAATAGTCTGCACTTGGATAATTTACATTTTTTTAGAGCATTAACTTGGTTAAATCTTGTGCAACAACTGACCACTCGAATGCTCTGCTTGTTTCACAAGCCCAGACCACAAGGATCAGCAGTTGATTTGCTAGTTCTAATCATATGATTGTTCAAATCGCCAATTACATAATTTGTATACCTAATAAACATATATAAACTCAACTCAAAAAAGCTTATCCAATGAACAAAAAGAATACCCCATTTTCTATCTTATCCATATTCGTAGAACTTCTAATCTTATAAAACATAGCAAACACCGACAAAGGAAGCAGACGAAAGAAGGAAAGGACGGAGAAGAGTGAGTAAGAAAGAAGCTTCTCATTCAGCTCAACCTGAACTAAATGAAAATCTTACCCCACAGTCAGGTTGTCCAACTCTTTCAGGGAGTTCTCCATTGTACTGATTACCCTGCAGATATAAGAATTTACTAAAAGGATTAGTTCATTAATACCCTTCGAACGAAACTCTGTATAGTTAGAGCCAAAAGACAAAGAAGGAAGCTGTGTAGAAGCAACCGATGAATCTCCTCACAACACTTAATCAAAATGCAATCACTCTATAAAAACTATGCACATCAATTAGAAATAATTACCTGCGAAGCATATTTAGGGTGATTAAAACGACAATTACTTCCATAACTACACAAACCAGTCCTCAGATAATATATGCAGTCAGGTTCACCAGGTCGATCAGGGTACAAGTTTGCCTGAGCCACACCGCCCCGTTCTTGATTGTCATTGATTGTCAACCTCCAAAATGCCTCTGCAATGAATACAAGAAATAGATGTGTAAATTACATATGGAAATAAAATCTTCAAAGTTAAAGCCTCACTCTGCATTGCAAAATCTATCAAAACTCCTCAAGAGCATTAACCCAAAATAGAAAAAAGATTACAACTTCTAAAACAAGATACTAATAAAGAACTACAACTCAGGATCGATGAATCGATGCGCAACATGAACACCAAAAAGGAAACTCTTAAGGTAAAATGTTCCAAACAAATCGAAAAGTTCAGTACAAAGCAAAATTCTTCAAAAATTCAATACGAATTCGACTAACACCGACATCACAGTTCTTACCAACTAAACACCCCGATGTCAGAAAATTAAAAGGTAAAGTTTTTAAAAAGCTGAAGATAAAAAGAATTCTTATTCTCACAAACACGAATTCCCAGATAAGCCACAAATATGCATTGCAGCCCAGCCTACCATCAAAGCACTCCAAAACCATGATTACAACAACACATCACCAAAACACACAAAATCAAAACAACTCAACACAATCCCAAACTAAATCCACACATAGCACATTGCACCTTCATGATGACAAAATCTCACAAACACAATATTCCAATACAAAACCATCATCAGATCGTTAAACTCCCAACTGGGTACACCAAAAACAGGTCATACCTTCCACGTTGCCATCGGATTGATTCGGAATAGCATTCTTCTGAGCCTGCCGAGCGTCCGGCATCGGTGGTAGCACAGAGTTTGCGTGCACCCGCCCTTTGTGTTGCTTTCCTCTGCTTTTCTTCTCAGCTTCACCAACCAAAGTCATACAAAAAGCTTCAAACTTTCTGAGGAAAATCGCAGCAACCCACCTCCCAAATCCCACAAATTTGCAGAAAAACAAAGCCCAAATCAGAATTAAGGGGCTGTGAGGAGGCCTGTGAACGTGATGATGCTGATCAAAGACTGAAAAAACATGAGGAGAGATAGAAAGAAAAACAAAAAGCTTTTTGGAGCATAAGAAAAAGGGACTGAGAATCAGAGAGAGAAAAACAATCTCTGCCAAAAACTAAATAAAATTATGGCTGTGACAATGTCTGAATTGGAATTTGATATGAATTTTTGCGGATTTTATTTTATTTTATTTTTTTGCTTGCTTTTTTTTCTTTTTATTAATTTTCAATTACCCAAAAAGGCTAAGGAACTGTTGGGGATCTTTGAATGTGAACCCGAGAGAAGCAGGTTTCTTCCCCTCGTGTACGAATAATTAAATAGCTCTCCTGTAATGAAAAGACGTTTGTGCCCTCCACGTGTCGGGCTTAGAGGTTGCGTTTATTCAGAGTAATTACGTGGGTTAATGACTTTGATTATCGCACAAGAATCTTTGTTTATTGCGTACTTGGCCCAGGTGACAAATTATATTATCGTCTATAGATATTGAGAATGAGTTGGAGGAGAATGAAATTCAATAAATCATGATGGTTGATTTTAGAAGGCTTTGATTTGATATTGATTGTTGGATTTGGATAGATGTGGAGTTTCCTTTGTAATGGCAGATGAGATCTGATTTTATTAGTTTTGCGTTTTCTTTTTCTAGATTTAGAGAACTGTGAAAAATTCGTGTTTTTAACTACGTGTGTGCTTTCAATGAGCGAAATGTGGTGAATGGTTGACACGGATCAATGACTCAAATTCATGATGCCAAGAGGTAGTGACGCACGACTCTGTTTTATTCATTCAACGTGTTAACTCTCCATCAAATCACGGTCTGTAACGGCCACATACAATGCATAAAATGGAAAAACGACATGTTTATTAAATTTCTATTTCCTTTTGTTGGATTTGATAAATGTGAAAATTTGCGTCATGAAAGACGCGCGTGATTTCGAGAAAAGTAACAGTTGGATTAGATGATCTAGAATTTACGTGAATCATATGAATTCTACTCTTGACCACTGACTATAACTAAAAATATCTTTTGAAACGGGAAAACAACATGTTTATTTCTTTGTTTGATTGAAAGAAACGTGGATCGGCATTGTGGAGCAAATAATAATACAAAAAATCTTAAAGCTAACATGTGAACTTTTACGTGCAAAAAACTAGAATGGCCTCATCAAAATTGGCGAGGCTTAGTAGCTCGCATTCATTCCACAAGCAGTACAACCACCACAAACCCAGCTTGAAATCTGGATGAACAAAAGTTCCATACTTTCATCTCAGAAAAAGAAGCCATGTTTCATCTCATATGGACAAGATCTATACATTTCTCAGGAATCCTGGATTTTCAGATGAATAAAAAAGTACTGTGTTTCTAATAATCTAATCTAATTTGTAAAAGTGTGCACGAGTGTTCTCATTATTTTTATGAAATGGCAGAACTGAATAATAAAAAATCCTTCGTCAAATGGTTTATGTGAATGTGACCACCATTGCAATCGCTAATCTAGCACTCTGAAAAGAAAAACAAAAATTCAAATCTTCTGTAATTAAGCGCCTATGTGGCTTTTCTGTGGTCTCTCTCGGAGTTTGACACTTGTTCATTACTAATTTATTTTTGTCTCAAATTTGAATCTTGTAAATGATAATTTTTTTAATTAGGTTGTCTAGTTTGTGATTTAGCCGAACCTTTCATTCTTTTAATATAAAATATATCATTGTGCTTTGGGAAAAAAAAAAAAAAAACCTTTGAAAATGTTTTAAAAAATGGGATCCACCCCCATCGCTCTCTCAATCTCACCCTCTTCTACCTCTCAACCCCACAGAAACCCTAGCCCCTCCTCTTCTCCCTTCCCTGCCATCTTCCCCCCTACAACCTATCTACCACAGCTTTCCATTCGAATTCCAAATTCACAGGACATGGCTCCCAAGCATTCCAAGTGGTGGTTTTGTACGTGTACTTAGATTAAAGCCCTCCAGGGTTTCTACCGGGAAAAGCCCCATCAATGGCGGCTGAGGGCTTCGATTTCTCGTAACGCCGACTGGTCTCCGCGGACAGCACGGATATGCCGGGCCTCTGTGAAGTGGGTCTGTAGTATCGGGAATCTGGAACGATACAGTGAGATTTTCAGTAAGGAGGCCGAGATGAATGATTGTGAGATCCTTTGGTGGTGGTCCGCGTTCGGTGGGAGAGATAGGGGACGGTTGGGCAAATGGTTTTACGTTTATTTAATTTTTTTTATTTATTTCATTTTTTAGAGTGTTTTTTTTTAACAAATAATATTATCTATAAAATTATGTTAAACAGGTGCTGAGATATGTCACACGGAAATTACAGAAATTTTTGAGTGCAGAAGATTTAAACTCCGATAAAAAAAAAATTCCCCGTGTCAAGGGCCCGATCGTCCAATGAGGTTAATTTGGGCCCAAGAAATCCCTTTGCACAATTCACACTACACTGACAGGTGTGGGCCACCGAGGAAGGTGTAAGCAATTAGATTTTTGTCAGGATTTTTTCCAGATCATTTTTGTGAGGATTTTAGAAATTCTTAAATCGTGTTTTATACATTATATGATTAGTTTTCATTAAATATTATTTATATTTAATTTTAAATAAAAATATTTAAAAAGATTTATGATCGCATAATGTACAATAAACAGATACGATTTAAGAATTCACGAATTCTTCACAAAGAAAATCCTCATTCATTAGATTCGACCAAGTGGGCCACCACCATTGGCGGTAGAAAGGTGTGGAATTTTCAGAAACCGAGAGAGGGCGCCTCAGCTCAGTTGCGACTCGTCTGTCTACATGGCGGCCGCTGATTGGCTGTGGAGAAATAATAAGTTTATGAAACCTTTGGTCGAGTCGCGCTCCTACTGGCCAGTGTGGTGCAGGCTTTGATTTCTTAGGTTCACCGCACCGCAGCAGATCCGCGATGGCTGTTGACCAAAACGTCAACTTGATTTCTTGCAGGATGCCGTGAAATTCTCAACTTTTGACCACCTGTTGGGAAATGGGGTTTATGATTGTTTAATTTTCTAATTCCACAAATTGTGATTAATGTGAAAAATTATTTTCGGGAGGTGGAATTAAATATATCATCATGATTATTTAGAGGGCAAAGAATACGGTTTTGGTGGCAATCACAACGGGATAAATGTGGAATTTTCTTTTGATGGTAGTCGAGATTTGTTGCCTATGAATTTTGTGTTTTCTTTTGTCGAATAGGGGACGTGTGATTTTGAGAAAGAGCAATGTAGTTAAACACCGTGACAATTAGACACATATGACTTGAGATGTTAAGAAAATTTGTGACTTGTAAATTTGAATTTTAACACCTGAACTTGTCGCGTCAAGAAACAGTGACACGACTGTATTTTATTTTTTTCTCCATGTTCACTCTCCATTCAACCACTATAAATAACGGCCAAAAACATTGCTTAAAATTGGAAAACATGATGTTTACTTAATTGGTATTTTCTTTGGTTGAAAATGAAAGAAACATGAAAACTTTACACAATTTAACTACGCGTGTGAATTGATGAATAACATTTCAGTGAAACTAGTTAGGTCAGATGATTAGTCGAGATAAGTTTTTTTTCGCCATAATTATATAGAGTAAATTATGGTTATGTTTCCAAATTCCCTCTCCACTTTTTTATTTATGACTTCCCCATAACATGACCTTTTAAAAAGCTACCAAGTTAGCTAACTGTCACTTTTGAGGACATCTTGACATTCACAAAACTGAAACCCAGAATGCAAGTGTAGGACACCACGCGTCATGTGTTTGTGGAAAGACCCATCAAGGCGTACAAATTAGTCCTCTGGGTAGGCCAACAGGATCATCTCTAGATCATTTTTGTAAGGATTTGGAATATTTGTAAATCGTGTCTGTTCATCATACATTGTGCGATCAATTTTTGTCAGATATTATTTGTGTCTAATTTAAAAAAAAAATTAAAATAATTTTTTACCGCAAAATGTATGATAAACGAACACGATTTATGAATCTCTAAGATCCATCAAGGATCTGAATTCCTGGGTAGGTACCTTGGATGTGGAAAGAAATGAAGGGTATGTCGAGAAAAGGCAGCAGCACTAAGAGGACCAGGATGACAAACAAGAGAAAAGAATAGAAATGAAGTTGGCGGTTGGTCAAGGCAGTTATAGCCAACTTAAATTACTCGAAGTCATCGGTGGTAGCAGGAGAGCGATTTATAGGATATGGGTACACCATCATTATAGTATTTTGTGTGAATAATACAATGTTATGTGGTGTCAAAGATGCAATGTAAAGCGAAGAAAAACTTCAGTGACGCGAAACATCACAATGACTGACGGTCTGTGTCAATGGTATAACGTCGCTGAAGTTTTGTGTCAATAGTATAACGTTCTGTGTCAATGGTATAACGTCATGTGATGTCAAAGATGCAAGGGTATGCGGAAAAAAATTTACGTATGCGATTACATCAGTGACACGAGACATTACAGTTGCGGTGTATCTACGGCATGACTTAGTGGGCAACTTTAGAATGAAGTTGAACATCACCTTCATAGAATTAAAACGTTAAATCACCTTCACATTGGTCGGCTTTGGTTCAGACATTGGGTTAATTATTAAAATCCTAATAAGCCTCAATCATTATTATCTCCGACCTTTTAGACCAAATGTCTAAGAAAACTAGGAAACAGGTCAATATTCAATCTTGCTTTGGCAAAAGTAAATCATGACTAAACTCACATTTACCAAAAGAATTTGACAGAGTTCGAAGCTAACTGGTGATTTTCGTACACATTCCCCTGTTTAAACAAAGCTAATAATAAATAAATAAAAATAGAAAGAAGCAAAAAATGTGAAGTCATACCAAACATAAATCTGAATCTGATGAAGCTACAAGTTGACCGTACACCTGATTATGTTGGTCCAAGATCACATAGCTTAAGATTAGAACCACGCAAAAGATGGCGCGAAAAAGGACAATACTTAGGTCGTGACCATTCATGAGCTCATTTCATTACCTAATGACATGTACTGATAATACTGCAACACATGTCCTCTTGTCTTTAAAACTCAACGCTGATTGAGTTTCCGTCTATTTCGATCAAAGTTTAAAACCAAGAGGGCACGTTCGCAAAAGTAAATGATTCTCAAAGATAGTTGTTCCATAGAGAAAAATATGTAGAAAGAAAACTACCAAGTTGACAACTCGATATGGTAATTACAACAGCATTTTCTGGTCAGGAATCCGGAATTTAAAGCACATTCAGTCCTTCTCAAACCAGAACAATGGGAGACAAAATTACTTGTCGAGATCAACCAACATACCTCTATAAATATCCCCGAAAATAGTCCACAAACCAGACTAGGAGGTCGCTGATCTCTCTGTATATATAATTCTCCGCCCCACCAAAGAGTAAGCCGGGATTGTCTTTCCTAAATGTATTACCCCTGTACCCGCCAACGTAACTAGAGTAAAAAAGTTAATCAGATTAGCAGTATTCACAAAAAAGGTTATAGCAGCATCGCAGTGACTCAGCAGAAGAACATTGAGCCCTGGACGTTCTCATGCAACTTAGGGAGCTCTGGAACCGGGACGCTTTCTGATGAAGTGACACTGCCTTTCCCTGATGACGTTTCTGACAGATCCTCAAACTTCATAAACTGCCCCACTTGTGCTGCAGCAAGGTGGGCATAACAAATGGGCGCCACTGCAAAATGGTTGTTAAGAGTCAGATGGACGCAATTCATTCAAGACTTGCAAGATTTTATTATTTATACTGAGAGAAATTAATACAGAATAAATAATTTAAGAGAACAAGTGTGTTTAATTTACCGATAGAGATTGCAGTTGTACTCCTCTGGTACCTGAAATACGCAAATATACATCAATACATACAGATAATATCAATTAAAAGTTTATTTCGACTAAGTCATACGAAAAGCGGTTGAAAATGAAAAGTTTACACATAAGAAAGGGAGTGAATGAGGTTTTGCAAGTCATCGGGAGAAAATCCAATCTCATCAACCAAGACATGATAGTGCGCTGGCCTCGAAGTTCCCTGTTATAGGAAGCAAAACAAATGATGATGAAGATGATCTTGAGTTAGAAACTTTAGTTGGAAAACAAATTAATCTGATCAATTGAAAAAGATAAATAATGCAAAAACCCTATCATGCTTGACGAACATTTATGCTACTTTACTAAAACCAGTTTTCGCATTGTCAATCCCATAGAGTTCCATCCCATCCCATCACAATCAGCAGTAAACAGAATTCTTTTCAAAAACATTTCCTTTTGAAAATGGTAAACGGCATTCTATATGAGAAGCATAATTTTGGATGTTATCTTCTTTTCGTTTCAGATGGAGAAGCTTACTATCATTCCTGCTTGAGCACACATGTAGAAATCGTAATTCCTTGGATGCACAATCTCTGTGTCCACAACTGTCCCTGGAGAGAGCGAGAGCATCAGAACAATTACGTAAATGATTAAAGTGGATGTAAACCAAATCAGAAAGTAGCAGACCTGCTGGAACATTATCTGGGGAACCCTGTTGAAATAGCTTTGTGTGATGATTCTTCTGTGCAATAATCAAAGTAAACTTTGGAACGTTAACCTCCCCGAGGTGCTGGTAAGCCTGTAATAATAAAATTTGACCATCTCAATATTAAGAAAACAAAAAACGGCACTCCAGTCCATTAATGCTCTTGGCAGATAGGGGATTATTCAGGAATGAGGCTGTGAGCGATCAAATTCTGGGTTTTTTAAGAATTTCAATGCAAAACTGGATTATGTACTGTAAATTTAACCGAAGACATGTATTCATCATCTCCTAGAGAGAGTGTTTCCAGTAAAACGCTTTACTTCATTTATATGTAACTTCCTAGTGAAATTAAAAGAGACAAAATTGGGCATGTAGCTAAATGAAAGTAATCATTCTTTAATCAAGGACTAAAAATGAATGCCCACACAGAAAAACAAAAAAACTTGAATTGCAGAACCTTTATGATTTGGTCTAGCTCGATATTCAAGACTTGATTGAATTGTGACTCGCTCACTCCATCCCTAAAATAAAAGAGAGAAGTCTTTACAAGTGGCAGAAGGAAAAACAAGACAGAGATCATATTTTCTGCTCCAATTACAAAAGTTCTAAGAGAGCACCTAGACGGTTATATAAGCATAAACCACGCAAGGAACAATATTCCTATTTAAGAGTGGTATATAAAGGATATACATCCAGCAGTTAGAAAAAAATGTATGTATTTATATATGCGTATACATGTATAAATTTGACGGAAGGGGGTTAGTTATCAAAATAATAGAGGATGGAAGACGCCATTTCAAAAAGCATTCTCTTAATGGTTAATCTCTTTAATCCCCTCCTTGCTCAACAGAATTTATGATAATAAAAAAATTGTACATATGAAAATATTTTGCAAATTTCCCTTCGAAGCCTCTTTTTCAAATACCAAAATAGCTAGAGAATTGCCTACACAATGTCATGATACCTGAAGACAATAATCTGAGTTGGTTTGCGTCCATTGCTCGTCTTATAGAAGTCCACAAGCAGTTCCCTGCGCAACACAAAGAATGACCCGCCTTAAAAAGTATTGTGGAATTGATAACTTCAAAAAATGAAGTTCACAAGTCTTTCATAGTTCTTCTTAATTACATCACACTTTTTACAAAATATAGTGTAACCAGGTCTCACTTAAAGTTATACTTCTTGATATGTGATATACTGCTATGAGATTAAATTCCATGCTTAAATACCTGATAATACCAGCATCAGTTCCATTTTCCAGTGGTTTGTATAGAGCATCAATCATCTCCATCTTAGGAGATTGTGTTCTAACAGCTGCTCTATACCTTGAAATAAGTGGCCAACTTCGAGAGCTAACAACCTAAAACTCCAACAAAATTGAAGGATTAACAAAATGACCATTCACAGATTGATAGATATTTTAAACGAAACTAGAAGTTGTAATTACTGCAGCAACAGAAGGAATATCTGATCGACCAGGAGACCCATGAGAGACATCCATCCCCAAAATCATTGTAGGAGTATCCTTCACCAGAGGAACACGTGAGGAGTGCTCTATTGCCAACAAAGAATTTATTCCTCCAAGCTATAAAAGTAACAAACAGAAGAAATCAATAGGGTTTGTAAATTATTAAAGAAGATATCTCCAATATTCAACCTTTAGTTTCTTGCCTTAGTATTTATCTTAAGAAGTACATTGGTAAGGTACTGATCACTGATCTTAGTAGGGGAAATGCATTGTGTGGCAATCCCAAACTCAGTAAGACTTTGTTTCTTCCAAGGCCCTAGTAAATGTACGACCATAAACTGATTAGATTAGCGAATCAAGAGGTAGTTGGATTGTCGTCATTAATAACATAGACATACCATAAATATCACTATTTTTTTTCTCTGGTAAGACACAAAGAATGAATTGAGGTTCGCCTGGAAGCTTAGCTAGAATCTGTTCAAACATCTTGTCAACTCTTGCAACAGGGGTCAGTCTTCTGCATTGTGGATCTTCCTCAATTAATGTAAAGGGGCGCTCAATAATCTGCACATGTAAGAGAGAAGGAGAGGGATAGAGATCAGAATCAGCAAAAGTCAAAAATACTAAATTAGTAGATGGTTTAACATACAATGCCCTTCTTCCTCCCACAGTTGATAAGCTCTCGTGAGAGGTGACTGGTATCACAGCGTGCAGAGAAGTTGACAACAATCCAACGGTCAATGCGAGTAGGGTTTAGCAGTGTCTGGCATGTGTTAGCAGCATTAAGTTCAGTTAGAATAAATCAAAATTAAATTGTAGCAAAGGAAACATTGTAACCTTTTTCTCAGAAATAAACTGATAGATGATTTTAGGAGGCATATGAAAAATACCTTGTTGTTGAAGTTCCATCGTCCATTACGGGGGATGCAATCATCACTGTTACCAACCTTTAACTGTTCATCAAAGGATGTAATGCATTAGAAAGAGGGCTGGTAGTTGGTTGGGTGAGGTCCTCACCTACACTCTTATTCCCCCCCCCCTCCCCCACCCATCCCACAGAGCCCATATATAAAGTGACAGTTTACCTTCGGAGTCTCAAGAACACGGCCCTTGACCTGAGTCAATTCCTTATTTATAGAAATACCACATGTAGCAAGCACAGGATCATCATCATACTGGTATTTTTTCATAGCCTGCAAAAGTAAATCAAATGAGCAAGAAGAATTATTGCAACATGTGGTAAACAAACTAAACCTTTCATGACCTGCAAACTTACATCAGTCACAGTTCTTATTCTTTCCTGAGGCTTCTGCCTTGATTTTTCAACTAAGGATGCCCTCTGCTTTGAAGATAATGCTTTTGTATACCGCTGAAGCGAAACTAGCGAACAAAGCTAAAACACCAAGAGAAACCCCATAGGGAAGCACAAATCAAGAAATCAGACAGAGGAGTTCCAAAAAGATAAGACTAAGTCTAAGAAAGAATGATATGATAATCAAAAGAAACTTACATACCTCCAGAGGCAGATAGTTAGGCCTCTTGGGCTTGCCAACATCAAGGCATGGCATGTACTGAGAAGAGGTGATTTCTACACCACAGTGTTTAGTGAAATACTCATAAACAGTAATCTCCACAGTCTGATCCTCACTCGTGCCATTGTCACCAATTTTTAACTTCATAGGAAAACTTGAAGCAAGACAAGTAAAGGTTAGGATGTTTTTCAGATGAGAAGAATCAGGAAACAAATTTTTAGAATATACGAGCACGTACTATTGCTGATTACATGGCTTCTCACTTAAGCCTATTATTTTGAATTCCATGTTACGGTGTCTTGCATTAATCCTCATATTTTTCAGCATTCTCTTCGCCTGTATTTTAACATGAAATTGAAATTTTACGGACTAAACTTGATGCTGAAATCTGAACCTTTATGATTTAGCAGCATTCTTTTTTACCTTTACCCAGTCTATGTAGCGAGGTTCTCTTACATCCTGGTTAGCTAACAGAAAATCAATCACAGGTCCAGGTGTTAGGATCATTGTTGTAGATACATCTGCACAATGAAAACAAAAATATCAACAAAACTAGTGACAGCAATACTAGTGAGTTTAAAGGACAAAAAACACCAAATTGCAAGATCCAGTACCCATATTCAAGGATAAGCCACCCTGAGTTGGACGAAAACTAGAATGAAATCCCCGAACACCTTTTACACCTCCTCCAACATCAGTAAAGTTTCTAGAGTCATCATGGAAGAATGACTGTCGTACTAGAAGGCAACCCCTGTGCATGTTTAATGGCCATAGTTAAAGACATTTAAAGATCAAAGAATACAGTTGAAAAAGAATGTAGTCAACATATGAGAGAGAGAGGTACCTGTTAGCTGCTTGCTGCCGCAGAATAATATCAAGCACTCTAAGTGAATCTTGCGTATTTTCTACATCGGCTCCCTCGAGGACAAGAGAAATTGGTTTCAGAGGTATTTTGGCAGCATAACTTATCTCTAAGTTGAAAGTTCTTGACCGAAAAGAACGTCTTGACCGTTTTTCGGTCCCATTGGTGCTCCCATTTTCACTAACACGAAAAATGGAAGTTGAATCACACAAATGAAGCATAAGAGAAATTAAAAATGACCTTTTTAAACCAAGAACTAGGAATAGCAGAAGAACATACTGCTTTGCAAACGTTTCCTCCAGAACAACCGTGAACTCAAGCTTGTTCTGTGGCAGAGGACCCACTGTGTACAGTGCTTTCTCCCCATCGTATGCAAACTTTTTACCACCAAGTTCTGAAGAGTATGTTTGATAAAGCCTGTCAATAAGTTTTCTCCCGATTCCCTTGCCTTCAACAACTTTCTTATCTTCTGAAGTAATAGAAACCTGCAAATAGTACGGCACTATGAAATTGGTACTGAATATTAAATACAATACTTGTCATAAGAATAGGGAGGAGGTAAACATACAGAATACTGGTAAAATACAGCATCTGGAACATTCACAGAAACTTTGAAGTGATTTGCAAGCAAATTTATCTCTTTCCCAGTAGTTCCAGTTCCACGCCTACTCATGATAGAATATTTTGAAGGAGTCACTACTTCTGGCTTCAATTTAGGTGGTATGGTTGGAGAGGGTGGGGCCGGTTGTAGTTCCCCGTCTGCAATTCCAGCACTAGCTACATCCTCCATTGCTTACTTGAATAAATATGATCTGCAAGACTTTAAAAGAAGATTGAACTAATTAGACAAAGAATGGACTAATTCCCATCTTCATGGAAATTGAACAGAAAGAACAAAACTTAAGCACATAGTAAGACTGCATGCCAAATTGCCTAAAAGCACCATAGCAGAACCATAAATTTCCAAATAGGTCATTAAAATTCATTTAAAATCAATTGGTGTTTTATCTTATACTATCATTCTATGTTCAGTTAAAAGCTGAAATTGCTCGGTCTGGGCTCTGATGCAGAAAGTACCGATTCAATCAGTACTCGTACACAAGGAAGTTCATAAATCAACAATTTAAAATGACCGAAGCAAATCAAGCTAACCACTCAACCATAGAATATGAACTCCAATGTGCATTATAATCAGATTTTTCTCTCAGGATTAAGAATACGACTCCCGTGAGGTCTTTGTCCTCCTCGGACATATGACACAAAGGTAAAGAGTTCTCTAAGATGCCGTAACGACTTTTCATACACACTATCTACATTAGGTGCCATTATATAAATTTCAAGGGATAAATAAACAAATATACTGAAACAATTACAGAGCTTGAAATTTCGCAAACAACTGAAAATTACTGGCACCGCAAGATGAAAAATCAAAGTCACCATTAATCGAACATCAAAATCTAAAAAATTAATAAATAAATATTTTGCTAAATATCTGCTAGAAATCGTTGAACAATTGCAGACTAAGAGTACAATGCATGCAAAAGGCGAGTGCGATAAGTAAAAAATTGAAAAATTAAACAGAAAAATTAACAAAAATCAACACTAAAGCAAGCACAAAGCACTAATTAAATTAACGAGAAACAAAAAGTTCTGGAGATTTCTAGAGAGCAATGCAGCAAGCGATTCTAAAATTTCCTCCAAATAATCACGCTCTAAGCCGATTTAAGCAATAATAATACTTAGAAAATAGACAAAAATCCCTAGAAATTATTTCTGAGACGAAATGAGCACAGATACCGAAACATGGACGAAATCAAAAAATGCAGCGCGAGAAATGGAGTTCGAAAGCAAAGTTCCGAGCCAGAATCGTACCGTCAAAGCTCGGCTACGAGCTCCGCCTAGGGTTTACGGAGGCAGTGAGGGTTTAGAGCGAGAGAAGACGAAGCGTCCGTCCCTACTGGCTTCAGAGAGAGAGAGAGACTGAGTGAAAGCGTGGAGGGAACGAGAAATAGACTGGGGCTATGTTGCTGCGGTAGTTATTTATATATTCGAATTTAAATGATTTTCCGAAAATTAATTCGACGAGGAAAATGTGAAAATGTGAAAATGCGATTTTATGGGAGTTGACTCATGCGAATTATTCCAGCCGTTCGATCTGATTTAATCAGGAATTTTGGCATCAGCGCCGTTGTACGATGTGTATTAGTTGAGACATGGTTGGGCCTACTCTTATTAAGTGGACCAAAAACCAGCCCACCAAAATGTTAGTGTAACTTTTTTTAATACTAGAGAATCGTTTAGATGAATTTACCGTAAATTGTCTATCGTTTGTCTTTTTTTTACTTTTTTGACAAGCAACAATAGATTGGTATTTAATTAATCATTTCAAACAATACATAGGTGTTAATTGGGTATAAAACTCCAGTGACCAAGAAAATGATCTAGAGGTGAATTTGCTCAAAACAAGACAACATAATAAACCTCTAATCAGCTACCACATGTACGAAAACTTAACAAGCCACACATATAAAGCTATCATAAGACGATAGTTATAACAAACTTGTATTGGCAACTGTAAAAAGGTCACCGCCGAATAGCGAGGCCACATAAAGTCATCGCAGAAGCGAGATCATATAAAGTCATTGTAGATAAATGAGACCACATAACACATCAATGCAAAAACCATTTCCAGCCATCGTTGCAGCGAGGCCACAACACTCGCTTAGCGAGACAACATAACTAACTAAGCAAAACTAAATTAAACTGATCTAAATCAAACTAAACCAGACTACTACGAGAACATAACCACATATCGGCTAATTCGTGGAGGGATACGAAACTCAGACAAAAGCCACCTGCAATGGCACAAAATGGGTTTGCACCCTCAACAATTCAAAACAAACGGCAGAGCCGCAACCATCTAAACTCAGGCTGGAGATTTTAGATCTGAAATCCACAAGCGGTGGGGCTGTCAGAAGTGGTGCAAGGATAAATTTTTAACACAAGAAACTGCAACAGAACTGATAAATTTTTAACGCATGAAGGTAGGCCCTTGGTTGCGAGGATAAATTTTTAACACATGAAACTGCAACAGAACTGATGGGCTTGCTCAGTTATGGGCTTTTGAGCTGCTTGAGCTCGCTCCAGATTAAACCCATTCACTTCCTTTCCAATATGTTCTTTAGTTTTCTTCTGTTTTTTCTTTGAAACAACAATGTTCTACTTGAATTAGTGTTCAGCCACATAATGCGTCAATCATAGTAATTAGGTATGAAACTCGCATGAGTCAAACATGAGATACACCATTTATAGGTTGAGAGAAATATCGGTTGAGAGAAATATCAGTTGAGTTGGCGTGAATATGAGTTATGAACCTGTTTTTAAGCTAACACAATCACGATGAAATTTTAGGGTAGGTTGAATATGAGTTATGAACTACAAAGCCGAAACATAGGGTAATTTTGTGAGGGCAACTTTGGATGATGAAATTGAATTGAAAATTCGATATAATGTTATCAACTCATTGTCCGACTACATGATTTTGGGTAATTGGTGTTTAAAACGCTAAATTTTTTTGTAACTGGTGTTTAGAAAGCGTGAGAGAGCAGAAAAAGTATAGAATGTGAAGGGGTAATTTATATTTTTAGTTGAAGCAATTTTTCATCGCAAAGAAGTTGAATGAGGGCAGCTACCTCCAGTAGGTATATGCTGCCTCCGTTCATGATTGCAACCCTAGCCTTTTCGATAAAGTTGGATGAGTTCTATAACCAAATTGCTTCGCAGCATTTAGCTATTTGAGTTTTTTGAGAAAAAAAAAAGGATTTGAAGTTTTCATTGAGGTTCTGCATGATAAGGATCGAGATCGAGATCAAACCTCTAAACAACTTGACTAATTTTGATCAGAAAAAGGTTAGCAAACGAAAATAACAAGTATTATTTTAGACTTTAGTCCATCCATACAGAATCACGTTCTAAATTAAACAAACAGCAAGCTAATTACACAGTTTCACACAAATATTACCAAAGAAATAAAAGACCATTCAAGGCTTTCATTATCTTACAGGACAAAGAAGTTCATACATTGTGAAAAATTCCTACGTTTGAAACAAAAACGAAAGAAATTATATCTTTGCAACTCAAGCAAGACCGGGCAGTTGGAGATACATAGCTCAGGAGGGATAGAACGGGGAGAAGAAGATCCACGAAGGGGAGACGGGATGTTTGCATATTGAGCTATCTTGACTTGCATTTTGACGTTGTCGGGCTTGCAAGGTCAAGAAAACTCAAACATTCTTCGTGGGGTGTCGAAAAAACAAAAAAATACATAAAACAACTAAGCTCAGGAGAGATATCGCCAGGACTTCTACCACCAGATGACTCTCTTTTCTTCTGCAGTGCTGCAAACTACTTCACCAGCTGGATCAGCCATGAGAAGCGTGAACCGAAGTAGTACCAAGGTTCCATCCACCAATTGAGCCATGGTTAGAGAGAGAGAGAGAGGGAGAGGGGGGGGGGAGGGAGAGGTGTTAGGGTTGACTAGAACCACTGCTGAGTACAGTGCCATGAAGGTATGAAGAATAGGGATATGGATGTGATGCTATTTATATCGAGGGAGTGGTCATCGAGTGGAATAAAAGCTGATGGGTATAATTGGGGTCTTCAGTGGAAAAATAAGGTGATGTCGTTTTCATGCTAAGGACTAAGGAGAGACAATTTGCATATAACGAGAGTTTGTTTTCTTGGGATTCAAAAATCAAATCAATTTCCAGATTCAGGACTCTTTTGTGCTTTTGTTCTTGTATTTTTGTTTTTAAACAAAATTTCCCTCTGATGTCAAGGACTAATTCTACTGCCACATCCGTAAATTTGTTATAGTTAATTTATCCTTTTACTTTTAAACTTTTTCTCTATATCGAAATCGACTCATTGCACCTCAAGTAGCTAAAAACGTTTACTTGGATCTGCATCCTAAATTAATTACTGTGTCGAAATAAAGGAAATTCTTCTTACAAAATTAATATAGGGGAGACTTTAGATGCGGTCCTTAGTTATGAATATTATTTTATTGAAATCTTGTTGGTTTTTAATTTTTGATCGAGATCCTTGAAATTAATGTGATAATTTATTTCTTTGTATGTTACTATATTTTTTAAATTATAAATTAGAAATTTTAGTTGTTTATATAAATGAGATTTTAAATAAATAAAAAACATAATTTGTGGGATTAAAAATATTTAAAATATAAATATACTAGTGTGTGTGTGTGTGTGTGTGTATACATGGGTACATTCATCAAAATTACCAAAAAATTTATTGTATCAAAACATGGGTACATTCTTCAAAAATCGCAAAAAAAGAAGATATTAGGCTTAATAACATTAGTAAATTTCTTCGATTAAACTTGACATGGATATATTTTAAAATCAAAGAAAACAGAATGTACCCATATAAGTTTAAAAATGGATTAGAAAAAAAATTGAATAGATTTTATATAAAAAAGGTACATTTTACATATAACAAATTGGTATATTTAAGAATGAGTACATTTTAAGATTAAAAAGTTTTACATGAATGGGTACATATAATTAGCATGGGTACATTTAGCAAAATAAAAAGTAAATAAACTTTAAAAAATATGGGTACAAATTAAAACTGAAAACAAAATTGGTACAAGTTAAAAAAAATTACAAATTAAAAATGGGTACAAACTAAAACTAAAAATATATGATAAAAAATTTAGTCATAAATATATATATACTAATTGTAACATTTTTAACATTAAATGAATATATTTAGAAATAAAAAAAATATTTTATTATTGAAATAATTAATGATGTTATTAATACTCAAGGACCTTGATAAAAAATTGAAAATGAATAGGATTTTAATCAATAGAGTAGCAAAATGAAGGATGAAAATCTAATTTCTCCTTAATATATATTATTTATAACTGAACTTGGAAGATGAATTGGAAAAGTACATATAACAAAAGATGAAAAAAAAAAAGAAAAAAAAAAGGATGGAGATGATAAACACGAACTCTTTTTTGCTTTTCACATTTTATTTTATTTTAACCTTTTTTTTTGTTTATTCAATCTCATAGTTAAAAACAAAGAAAAAAAGTGTTTGAGAAATTTTTTATTATTTTTTGTAAATTTGGTGCATTTGTTTTATGCGGTTGGCAACTTGTATCAGCTCTCTCTGGCTAGCCTATCAGAAAAACTTGCATTACAAATTTACATGCATGCAAAGGTAGCTTTTGACCATTCTTATATAAAACAAAGAAAAGAGGGTTTTGACCATTGAATTTCACTTGCTCTTTTCACCATGCAATCCATTTCAAGCAAATCTCTGCCCTGTAATTCACTCTCTCTCTCTCTCTTTCTCTCTCTCTCTCTCTCCCCTCTTCCTGCTGCCGATACAGGTACAGATGGAGAAAGAACATGAACAAAGCCCAAGGAGTTTTTGGGGTCTCTACAGCAACCGACACTTTATTCACTGTGCCTTTTGTCCCTCTCCGCAACCTTTCCAAAATCCCACAAAACCAAAACCCTCCAAACTCTAATTCTCATGTCTTATGTAATTATTATACCCTTTCCTGCTTCTGCACTCTCATCAGAACTGGCCCCTCCTGCGACATTGTAAAGTCAATTTCAGATATTACTATGCCTTCCTACACGTAAATTTTTCAAACCAAAAACACATCTTGCAAACTAGGGTTTTGCATTTTTTTTTCTGCTGAAACACTTTAATTTCTTTTTATTTAATTGAGCTGGTTTTGGTAGATTAACAGTACATGGGCATTGGCCAAGTGAATACTGGTGACGAATCTCTGGCCATTCCTGGAGCTGGAGGTACAATATATAATCGCAGAGACAGAGAGACTGATCTGCAACTATTTATTCCATATACTCGAGTGCTCCAACCAACCCAACTTGTCTGTATGCATATCTGATTCAAACCCGTGAAGACTGCTCGGAGATCATCATCATGAAACCATTACGTCTTACTATGTCACTTGCATTGATGTGGGGGACCTCTCTTTATATATTTCATCGACTTTGTGGGTATAATTATATGTGTAATGGTGGACGCACGTCACTTATTTGAATTTAATTAGTATTTACTTCATATTGTGTTTAGGAGATTATTTACATGGCACGAGTATCAGCCATCATGCTATCATGTCCTGTGTCAATGATATACAACGTCACATGAACAAAATCTTACACATATTCTTAAATTATTAGCATAGAACGCCATAATCCGGTGTACTCCTGCCATGTAATGGGGCTTGCAGCATGATTTAGTTTAAAACCTACATTAATTACTCAATGAATTAGGGTTTGCTTGACACTGGTTTCAAATAATTATAAGCGTTTTCGGGTATGTTTCAACCCCATATACACATCAGGTGTCTATCGAGCCTAGAAACAACGACAACGGCGTGAGGTTTGTGAAAATAATTGGGGTGTTCTGATTTATGTCGAGTCAACAGAGTAACTTTTTTGTTTAACTCCGTATTTATG
The DNA here is from genome assembly GCF_042453785.1 of Malus domestica. NCBI lineage: Eukaryota > Viridiplantae > Streptophyta > Magnoliopsida > Rosales > Rosaceae > Malus > Malus domestica. Next base: position 8,395,275 of record NC_091669.1, on the reverse strand, counting down.
TAGTTTCAATTTGTTTGTGCATTTATTTCTTATTTGTATGACCTTAATAATAAATACAAAATTAAATTGGAAATTCCTAATTATATACAATTATTAAGCGTATTATTATTTCTAAATATAAAAAGTTTGGAATGCAAATTGAGAATTTTCGAGTGTTAATAACAATTCCCTAATTATTTACCTATAATAATGATATCTATAACACTTTTTTTTGTTGAAATTGTTGCAGTCCTATTAGATTAAGAATGTAATTGTGTAAATTCTAGTAGATCTAGGAATATCTCTAATATTCATATTATGAGTTGATTACCTATTAAGAGTTGTAATCCTAAAAGGGTAAGGAATTAACCTTCCCTATGACTATAAATAAAGGCACAATGGGGGTGGAATAGAACACACCTCACAATTACACATCTCTCTCTTCTCTCTACTATTGCCACACCCCTCACTCGAAGGCCTCCATAATTGTTCAGTAAATTATGCCTACAACACGTTATCATCACGCTCTTGACATTGTGCTAAAGAGAGTTTATTCTTCAATTAGAGGAGTATTACGTTTTAATCATTCTTTACATGATTAATTTATTATTTATTGAAGTGAATGCTACTAATTCAATTTAATTTTTCTGTGTTGAATGTGATACAACGCATTGGAGATGCAATTCCGATTTTCCGAGATGGATCTTCTACAAATTCAAGGGCTTTTATTGTTTTCTGTCAATCAGGTACGCTTAAAATAAAGTAAGATATTTGAAATGACCATGAAGCATTAAAACATTCCCCATGATGCATAAACCCCCTACATTTATATTTACCTTCCGATATATATATTGTATATATTTCATATATTTGTCAATATATATATACATACATACATACATATATATATATATATATATATGTTTCAAGCATTACTCAATTTTTGCTATGTGTAATTTGTGAGTCAAAGAATCGAAAGAAATTAGAAGCAATTAGGGTTTCTCAAAACCCTAGATGTCGAAAAAAAAAACAATTAAATTTTTGGGAAATATTCGATTGAGCCTCGGCCTGGGGTTTTGAAAGTTGCTAGGCCTCAAGCCCTATAAAATAGCAACCCAGCCCTTGTTTACTAGGCTTTCCCATGGTTTAGCCCGTGCCAGACTAAGCCAGCCCATGCTGGGCTTGTCCGTGCACTAGGCCCGAATTAGCCAACAAGCCTTTGCTTGTTGGGCTTGCATTGCGTCTCATCCCAGAAGCCAGCGTGTCGCTGGGCTTCCCGAGTACCAGCCCACGTCCCAACTGCAAACCTGCAACCTGCTTTACACACTGGGCTACATAACAACCTTTCCTAAGCCCACTAGCAGCCATCTGGGCTGCCTTGCAATCGTGTCCCCAAAGGCCTGTAACTTTTATTTACAAGGCCGTGTATTACAGCCAACCAAAGTGTGTTGGTCTGCATTCTTTTTTCGACCCAATGCCATATTTTGACATCCCCTACTTCTTAACCATACCCAAATATTTTTGGGACGCTTTTGGTTAATGCTAATTAAGTTATAATTCACTTGTCACTTGGCCCACCGCCAATTGAAGCTAATAAGACCCGCATATCATTATTTTGCTTCTACGATCGACCCTGAATGGTCTCAATCTATTGAATTAATTAAAAGTGACCAGCAATCCATTAATTTGATAAGAAATCCAAAATTATTGACCTGAAGATCACTTTTGGACATTAATGATTCAATCATTTATTTCTTTTCTTTGAACCATTGACTCACTTTCGTGGTCCCGAAGTGTTCACGCTTAAGTTCTTGAAGCAACTCAAATCCACTACACTTAAATCAGCGTATTGCATTATGTGTTCTTGCAGGAACCTCTCTTTTATGAACTAAACGTTCATAAACTAAATCGAACCTGTAGTTTCAAATTTAGTGCCTTTGAAACCTGAAGTTTTCATAAAACAATACACCTATGAAAACTTGACATTTTTCATGAAACCCATGTCTTAGAACTCGAATGATCTAACTTTGATGCTTATGAATGATTTATTCCCATAGCACCAATCACAATTTTGTTCCCTCCAATTAGTGGATTGTCGAACCGTCACAAGTTTGATTTTCCCTGATTTGGATGTTTCTAATAGAAACCGCTTTATGTAAGGTATAAGACGTCAATCTTCACTTGACTATCAAGAAGCTAAGAAACCATTGAAGCTAACAATGGCATGGAAGAGCTGAGAAGCCTTCGCCATGATCTTCATTCGAAGACTTATGCCTGAAGCATTACCCACAGAAGTACCTTCTGAATGAGGATTCATTGGCTCTTTGGCTTGCTCATACATACCGTTTAATCATGAAACTTCAAGAATAAGGGATGTTGTTCCCGAATCTCAACCTTGCAGAATCTACTTTCATCTTGAAGGAATAGATCATTGATTATGCACTTGTTCTTGCCTCTACCAATGTTGTTGAGGAGTACCATTCTCGTAGTCAATATGTGAGACTAATTTTGCTCCACCAAACACCTTTGGAAGAGCATAATTTTGACATGAATGGCCTTGTTGGCCGAATCCCCTTAAGTAAACCATTTACTTTGTGAACATTTTTCCATGTTCTTGGATTCAAGTTTTGGTGTATGTTTTAGTTATGGATAATCTTATTGATGCTGTCTTCGAATATGAGTTAATTGAATTATGTTTCTTGTATACATGTGACCAAATTCAATTAAACACGTGATTAGGTACGAATGTGGGACAGTTAGTTGTCTGGATGAATGCGATACTATGCACACTAACTTTACACCTAAATCACATATCTAACAATGACTTCAGGTCTATCCAACCTGATTAAGAGTATTGGCACGCTCCTCATTGTATGAATGGTAGTGAATTACCATGACATAGACCTTATACTCTATCTTTTCCGGAAGAACGTGGTTGAGTTTTCTTAAGGATATTCGAGATGACAATGATCATGAATGAAACCACTAATGGAAAATATAGTGGAATATCTTTGCACCACCTCCAAAAATGAGCCTGAAGCTTTACTTTAGGGCTAATGGGTTGTCTTCTATCTGGGAACATGCCACATATGGGTTGCCTGGAGCCTGGTGATTGAGTCGTTTATTTTCTTTGGCACGACCATTTGGGACATTTAGGTTGAACAATGATGTTATGACGTATCTCTTTACCCGAAGTATGGATCTTGTGCCTATAAGCACAAATTGCCAAGCCTGCTCATTAGGGAAATTGATTTTCTAAATCATTTCTCGCAAATATACGAAACGACCCTCTTTTCACAGTGGATTCAAGGGAATATATGTGGACTAATCCAACCAAAATGCGGACCATATAAATACTTATGGTTTTGGTTGATGAATCAACAAACTGGTCACATGTTTGTCCATACACATTGCTGCTAAACCTCCTGGCCGATTAAGGGTTCACCACCCTACTTATCCTTTAAAGTCTGGGAGATTGGATAATGCTGGAGAGTGTATATCAACGGTTTTCAATAAAGTATTTGCATGTCTTTTGGGTTTATAATTGAACATCGAATTCCCATGTTCACCCTAAATAGCCTTACCTATCGATCATATAGCGCAATTTAAATGATTCCCGGATTTTGGTGAACGTACCAAGTTCTTGGTTTCTGCCAAAGGCTATACAATCTTGTACGTAGCTATGTTGGTCTGCCTTGAGGCCCATTGTCACCCAACCATTTTGAAGTTATAGTTGGTTACTAGGTACGAACCTGACGTTTTTCGTATTTACGCATTTGGGTGTGCGTTCCATGTGCCAAGTTGCGTCGTTGCAATGCACCAACATAGGTCCTAAAAAAAAAAGGATATGAATCTTTGTCGATTATGATTTTCCTTCACATTAACTCTCTTAGAGCCCTTGCACGCATATCTTTACCACTCATTTAATGGTTGTCACTTTAATGAGACAGTCTTTCTGCCGTTAGGGAGAGATAAAAATGTCAATGTTCATGTTGAACAACGTGAATTTGCATGGACGTTGCCCACTATGTCTCATCTCGATCTCCATACCGCACAAGTGTGATAAGCAAATACAATGAATTCTAACTTTTAGAATGTTGCTCCAGATGCATTCCTCTGATCTAGCTAAAGTGACAAGATCATATACTGGCTGTAAAAATGCCTGCAAGGATAGACGTACTTAACAGACGTCGAGTCAACATCCCTAGAGGGTGTGCCGCCCCTGTTAGACGGTTTGGTACACTGGCAGATAGCCAATCAATCTGTCTTGGCCTGGAGTATGATAAATCACTCGATTCGTTTGATTCACTTCCCTAGAAGAGGAAGACACGGCACAACAATGAATATATACTCGATTGCTGTCTCAAATCATTTCCATCTCATGAGATTAATCCAAATTACTCCCGAGACTTGAAGTTCTTAGTCCAGTATACTAGTTTGGATGACTTAATGGAATTGAAATGAGATTACCATCGATGATGTTTTCACTTATATGGTAGCTACTGACATAAATGAAAAGCGACGATATCGAACCGTGTTCCTTTGATTAAGTGACAACGTAGAATTGATTGGACAACCGAAACTACAATCCAGGTCAAATTCCTTACCAAAGTATGTTTTGGACCTATAGTTCCTACACTGCCCAAGGTAAACCTGTGATGTTACAAGTGGGAAATAAAGCGTTATGAGATGAATGAAAGTGTGGTATGATGCACGCCTTATGGCGTAAGGTTTCTCTCCAACGTCCTGTGATTGATAGCAGTTGTCATGCCCTGATCCCAACATACGGATCGATACGTGACGTCACCAAATACTCGCATATCTAACATACCCCGCTTCCGGGAAATGGCAAAACACAACTTAAAATCCAATTGCGCAATAATCCTTCGTAGATTTTATGGTTGCATCTAACATCCTCGTTAGACTGCCTACGTACCCTAAATAAGGATCAAGCCATTCGTAGTTCATTATTTCACTACACTCGAATATTCATCACATAAATCATTATGTCCCAACAATATACCACAATGCATATCATGCAATATTTCAAAGAACAAACGACTAAGCACAATCATATTCTCTAGCTATATTTATCAACAAGTCTAATCATAACAATAACAATGATATCTAACATAACAATCCCACATGACGATTAACATTTCCACTTCATCCATCACTTAAATCATCATGTTTCCCACATAAAATCACAACTCATAACGTACAACATATTAAAGAATTAACAATGCACAATATTATTCTCTAGAAACATTGATCAACTAAAATAATCATAATAACACTCATATTCAGCGTCATTCCACAATCCCGTCAATTAATCAATTCATGAATCAAAGATGCACGATCTTAGTATTTAATTACGTTAATCAAACAATGTGATAACATATCATTTCACAAATTTAACTAAAGAACTCTATATAATTCCCTACTTGGATTATGAGCAATAAACATGGTAATTCTAATTTATATTCACAAGGTCTATTAGGGGTAATTCTCATCCACTCAAATATAGGGTTCTAGACTAACCTTATGAATATGAGCAAGAGTAAGGATTCTGGACCACTCAATGTAACTAAAATACCAAGCTGCTTCTCGTAATCACCCCAGACCTATCATATGTACAATCATGCCTACAACAAGAAGATGACACACTAGGCAAATCAGACACTCGGATAAGCTGTGAAGCTTGGGTGAGTGACAATAAAACAAGATGTGATATCTAGTAAAAACAGGTCATCGATCACAATTTATAAACATCAAATATAGAATCATGCTTTATGAAATCTTAATCATGTCGCTGAAAACTCCGAATGAGTCACCCAAACATCCAACGACTTTTCTAATTCAAAGCACAAGATTCCCAAAAACCATCGTTCATATGTACATAAAAAAACTAGGGCTAGAAAGACACAGTTCGACCTAAGCCTACATAAGTAACCAAACAGGAAGTGGCCCCCCATAGCGAATTAACAAAGCAGAGCCACCCCTGAGTAACCATGTAGGTAGTGATCCCCCAAGGCGGATTAACCAAGCAGAGTAACTCCCACAAATCTGTTAGGCAATGATCACCCATCGTGAATTAACCAAGCATGATCACCCCTAAGTATGTATGACCATAAGGATCGCCTATCATGGATTAACTAAGCACGATCCATAAATAATATGGTCCCCCATCGCGGATTAACTAAGCAGGACCACTAGTAACCCTCTATCGCAGATTAACCAAGCAGGGTCAAGATAACCAAGTAGGTAGTGACCCCTTATCGCCGATTAACTAAGCAGAGTCACACCTACAGAACTGTTAGGCAGTGATCACCCATCACGAATTAACCAAGCATTATCACTCCTAAGTATACATGGCCAAAAGGATCACCCATCGTGGATTAACCAAGCGCGATTCATAAATAATATGGTCTTCCATCGCGGATTAACAAAGCAGAACCACTATTGACCCTCCTATCACGGATTAACCAAGCAGGGTCATGGTCTCCTACTAGCCCTCAATTTAACAAACATTTCAATATGCAATTCAAATCATTTTTTCACAAATATTATCAATCCATTAATCAATTCACATTTAATAAAAACAGATCGATGGCCGATTATAAAAGAATCACATTTTAACAGAAAACACATTTATAAAACTAAGTCACATTTTAACAGAAAACACATTTATAAAACCAAGTCATATCCACAAAGGATATTAATATAAAGAATCGGGTAATCACCATATCACATATATTAAAGTCACTCATCGAGATAAGCCGCAAAGCTTCACTGAGTTTCTAGTAATACTAATTTTAGTAATTCAAATGGTTCAAGACCTATTGACCAAAAATCAACGATGGGGTCCACACCTTAGCAATTTAATCTGGAAGATCTGCACATCATAATCTAGATCCGTAACTTCCTTAGGTACATATTATGCTCAAAGAACAACATACTAAAATCTCATCACAATCCGACGGTCGGATCTCCACCAATTGCTAGAATTAGGTGGCGGTTAACAATTAATTTTACTAACTTAGAAATCTAATTCGAGAAGATCCATACGTCGGATTCCAGATCTGTCAATTTCAACTATCCTCAAATATTACGTTCTATAATGAATTAAAGTTTGGTGATGATCCAACGGTCGGATCGTTGATCAAGTGATGTATCATAATGAAACTAAGTTCAAACAATCAAACTACTTCATACGGATATCAATTATGAAAGACATCGTCGACCAACTGGCCACGCGCCGCCGCAGGTGGCGGTCGACTGCCTAACTCGCCGGAAAATTCAACTATTTCCAAAAATTACCAAATTTTACAGGAAAATAGATCTCAGTAAGTGGAGCAAGTTTCATACATGTGGCCAAGTCCAATTTGGCTGGGAAAAGCTCCAATTGCCCTCGAACCCTCCAGAAAACCTAGAAATGGGTGTTCCTCGATTCATCGCCAACGAACTTTGACGCCTCATCCAATGCTTGGGCCTTGCTCCAGGGGTTGAGAGGAGTCTATTGGTGGTGGTGATCGACGGTAATCGTTGTCGGAATCACCGTAACATGAGAAAACTTGCCGGAAAACCCTCGACACTTTGTGGCTTCGACTTAGAAAAATGGAAAAGAAAAATGGAAATCTAACACTACAGGGATGTATGACTCATCAAGGGTTTTCCATTGACACCAAGATCACCAAAAACGGAAGTTGGATGAAGGAGATATGGCCGGGTCAAAAATGATAGTTCGCGGGTCAAAAATGACCCAACTTGGGTCTCTTTCCTTTCCCCTCCTTGCTCTCCCTTTTGATTGGGCTGCTCCTCTCCTCTTCTCTCCCGCACTCTCTCCTTTCTCCCATCTCCCTTCCGGCCACTTGGCAGCTATTAAACATTTATTTATTTATTTTCCAACAACAAAAATGTCTCTAATTTCTTCATTACAACTCCATTTCACGAACGGTTTTCACCTACATGTTCGTGAGATCGAGCTCTATTCGAAAATATAAATTATAATCTTGAAAGGTCTATGAAATTTAAATAATTAATTTCAAAACTTCAACCCTCATAACTAGTTTAATTAAAACCTAAATTCAAATAATATAAAATATCAATAATACCAATACGTAGATTATAATAGTGAAATCCAGGAACGGGATTTCATAGCAGTATTATGAAATGTGGTTAGTGTTTTCTCCATGGGGATATAGATACGGAGATTGATGAGCCCCTATTTTACTACTTATTTTACTCCAAAAGCTACATTTTCTTGTGTCATGTTTGTTCTAAATGAATTAGGGGTGGGTTGGAAAAACCGAAAATCGAAAAAAACTGGACCGAAAACCGGACCGAGGTCGAAAAAAACCGAACCGAATCTGTTGAACCGAACCGAACCGAATCTGGTTGGTTCGGTTTCGGTTTCTGGGGTTCGGAAACCGAACCGAACCGAATCGAACCGAACATCTTCAAAACGACGTCGTTTTATAATATTTTAATAATTAATAACCCTAATTCTAAACGGCACCGTTTTATTCCTAAACTAAAACTGCAAGTTGCAACCCGTAAGAACCAACCCTAGCCCTCCTCATCTCTCGGTCTCTCTCCTATTTTCCCACTCCCCTACCCTCCCTGTCCCTAGTTCGCAGTCGCAGTCGCAGTCGCAGTAGCCTCCGTCCGTCATCTGTCTCTCTCTCTCACAGCAGCAAGCAGCAGCCTCCGTCCGTCATCTATCTCTCTCTCTCACAGCAGCAAGCAGCCTCTCTTTGTCTCTCTCATTCCCCCTTGCAGCAGCCTCACCTCATCAGTCTCTCTCGCAGCAGCATCCTCTCTCTCTGTCTCTCTCGCAGCAGCATCCTTATCTGTCTCACGGCAGCGACGACTTCTTACTCTCAAATCTCAATCACAGCAAAAGGTTAGTTTCACAGTTAATTTTCAGTTCTACTTATACAGTTTTAGAGATTTGATTTGTATTTTAGTGAATATATTGATTGAGTTGTAATAACAGATTGGGTATTTTTATGCTTCATAAAGTAATTGAATTGAGTTCCCACGATTGATTGTTCTTCAGATTGGGTATTTTTATGCTTCGGAATGTCACTGGGGCACATTACATTGTTCTTCAGATTGGGTATTTTTATGAAAACTGTACCGTGTGGATGATATAACAAACATAGGTCATATTAATTAGTTAGGAAATAGGAAGGATAGATTATCTGTGTGTTTGCACACAAGTTTAATTTATCCGTGTGGCTGCAGGTTATATATATATATATATATATATATATAATGGTTGCAGGTTGTGTATGTGTGATTCAGTTTTTATTATACATATATATCTGAATGGGTACGGTTATGACAATCTCATCCTCAGGGTTGAATGGGCCACGCCGAGGGCAAATTAGAGCCTTTACCCCTATCGGTTTTTTTAATCTTCTAAAGATATTCGCATTAAGAATGTTTTGCAGGATTTTGGTCCCTATAATGTTTCTGTTCAGATGCTTTTGTTCAAGATTTTGTTGCTCCTTTCGCTTATTCAAATGTACTTGTACGAGTACTAAATGATTAATTACTATGAGTTGCTTCCAGTATACCCTTAAAAATTGTGTGCCTGAAATTTTTGCTTGTCATAGAAAGATTTAGAGATGTGTCTGGAGATCTTAGGTTTATGCTGCAATGAACACCGTTTCTTCTTAGGATATGAGTGTTGGAAAGTAGAAGCACAAATGGGGAATTGGATCCCAGACTGCAGGTTGTATATATATAATGGCTGCAAGTTGTGTATGTGTGTTTGAAACAATATCCCTAATGAAGGGAGTTTGGCTGCAGGTTATATATATATATATATATATTGGCTGCAGGTCGTCTATATATAATGGCTGCAAGTTGTGTATGTGTGTGTTTGAAACAATATCCCTAATGAAGGGAGTTTGGCTGCAGGTTATATATATATATATATATATATATATATATATATATTGTGAAGGGAGTTTGATTCTTGCCTTCCATATTTTGTCTTGATTTTGTATCATTGGCCTTTCATATTTTAATTAACATTTACTTTTTTATAAGTTTGTAGTACTAACTACTATCCTCTTATTATTTTGTTTAAATTAGATGAAGTCAAAGGCGTCAAAGGTCTCAAGGGCCTCAAGCTCAAGTTCAAACTCAATGAGATCAAAATCAACTAGCCCTCATGATCAAACGAACTCATTTTCGAGTATACCATCGAAAGTAAGTAAGGGGTTGTGCAAGTATTGTGCCCAATCATATATGGCCGATCCGGATAAAAATGGTACAACTAATTTAAGAAACCATTTAGCAAGATGTAGAAGCTACGGTCCTAATAAGGAAATATTTGCCGCAAATAGGCAAAAGATCTTAACCTTTGCCAGCACGAAAGATAAGTTGGAAGCTATAGGTTTTTCTCAAGAGGAAGTAACTAAGGCTTGTGTTGAGATGATAATTATAGATGAGTTGCCTTTTACTTTTGTTGAGGGAGAAGGTTTTCGCCGTTTTTGCATGCAAGCATGTCCTATGTGGAGAGTGCCTAGTCGTAAGACAATTGCTAAGGATGTACTTAGCTTGTTTTATTCCAAAAAGGATAAATTGAAGAGTCAATTGAAGACATTTAGGGTGTGTCTAACAACGGATACATGGACTTCTATTCAACAAACCAATTACATGGTTCTCACCGTCCATTTTATTGATGATGATTGGATATTACATAAAAAGATTTTGAACTTTTGTGTCATTCCAAATCATAAAGGAGAGTCCATTGCTCAACTTTTGGAGGAATGTTTAGTGGAGTGGGGTATAGAGAAGGTATTACGGTTGACAATGCTTCCTCAAATGATTCCGGTTTAAGGGACTTGGTGCACCGAATAAGGGGGTGGGGGATTCCTAATGCACTCTTGCATGATGGAAAATATTTGCATATGAGATGTGTTGCTCATATCCTCAATTTGGTTGTGAATGATGGCATAAAATTGTTGAATACGGCTATACAAAGCATTCGTAATGCGGTTAGGTATGTAAGATCTTCCCCTCAAAGGTTGGAAAGCTTTAAAAGGTGTGTTGAGAAAGTAAGAATAGATAGCAAAGGGCTTGTAATTTTGGATGTCCCTACTAGATGGAATTCCACATTTTTAATGTTGGAATCGGCTTTAAAGTTCAAGATGGCTTTTGATAGATTAAAAGTAGATGATGGTCATTACCTTCCATACTTTGTTAAAGACAATCATGATAGTACGAGGGAGCGGCCACCTTCGATGGATGATTGGAGTGAGGCGGGGATATTTGCAATCTTTTTTAGACCTTTTTATGAAGTCACTTTAAAAGTATGTTGTTCTAATACTCCAACCGTTCATACTACTTTTGGTGATTTGTTTAAGATCAAAAGTCTCTTGCATGAAAGGAAAAATGATGAACTTTTATCTATGATCTCCATGTTGATGCAAGAAAAATATGACAAGTATTGGGGTTCAATTGAGGACATGAATCAATATCTTTTTATTGCACTTGTGCTTGATCCTCGCCACAAATTAGAAAAAGTTGTTGATTATTTTGAGATACAATTTGGTGAGGATGAAGAAAAAGTTGAAAGTGCCACAAATGAGGTGAAGGACTTATTGATTGATCTTTACAAGATTCATGAAGATATGTCTTTTAGTACACAACAAAGTATAAGTAGTAGTGGTAGTTCTCAAACAATAAGTGGAGACTCTTCATCAAGCATGACCGAAATAGAAAGAAAGTTGAAAGAAAAAAGTGAAATGAGAAAAGCAAAGAGAGCTCGGGTTGTGCATAATGATGTCGACAAGTATCTTTCCGATCCTAATGAAGGAGAAGAAGAGGAGAACTTTGATATATTGAATTGGTGGAGGGTGAATGGGGTTTCTAAGTACCCTATTTTGGCACGTGTTGCAAGAGATATCTTAGCTATTCCCGTATCAACCATTGTTTCGGAATCTTCCTTTAGCACAAGTGGATGGATAATTGATCCATATCGTAGTTCTTTAAGTCCAAAAATGGTGGAGGCTTTGATATGTACTCAAAATTGGCTTAGGTCTATTCATGTTGCATTACATCATGAGCCAACCATTGAGGAGATGGAGTTTTGTGAAGAAGTTAAGAAAGGTAATTTTATTTATTGCATTTGATTTTGTTAGATTATTTTAAATAACATTTTAATTAGTATCATTTGTTTTATTATTTGTATGTAGAAATGGCAAGTGGAAGTTCAAAAAAAGGTGCTATGTTGCCCCCTAGGCCGCCCAACCGTTAGTAAGCAAATTGTCATTCAAACTTGAAATGGTTGAGTGTTGATCTTGAGAACTTGAAGAAGTATGTGCAAGGATGGAACTTTAGATGTTTATTGAATTTATAATCTTAGTTGTAATGTTTATTTAGGTGTGGAAGACTTCTTGAACTTTGAAATGTTTATTTTAGGTGTGGAAAACTTGAACTTTGATGTGTATTTTAAGTTTGGACTTTGATTTGAACTTTGATGTTTATTTAACTTGGACTTTGGAAGACTTGATTATAATTGAACTTTGAATGGAATGTTTATTTTCATTATCTTTGTTAGTTTGTTTGATAATTCTATTAGAAGTTTGGAATGCTTATGTTGAAATGAGACTTTGATTGACTTTGATTTTATTTATACTCCTTTGAAAAATGTATTACAAAATGGCTGCAATTTTCTTAGAATTATTTTTTTTTTGCTGCTGGAAAAAAAAAAAAAAAAAAACCAAACCGGGCCGAAACCGAACCGAATGCAAACCGAACCGAATACAAACCGACAGAAAACCGAACCGAACCGAACCGAACAGTAATTTCGGTTCGGTTTCCGGTTTTGGCAAAAAACCGAACCGAACGGAACCGAACCCACCCCTAAAATGAATGAAATTACATGGTTTTGAGAAAAATATGAATTCAATCCTTTTAAGTTCAATTCAAGTAAAGTAGTTGGAATTTGGTTTTGTTTAGTAAGTGGATTGAGTTGAAGTGTGTTTGTCATGTTTTTTTTTTTTTAAGTCAAAATTGGTCTTAAGTGATATTCACAAGTTGGGAAATTTTTTATTACATTTTTGGCTCATCCAAATCTTATGGCAATCTTTCCTTTAGAAATTAGACAGCAGGTTATTTGGTTGAATTTTTTTGTAGGGATCAATTTGTTTTACAAGTCTAAAAGGAGCGTTGACTAGTCAACTAGACCATTCACTTGCACGTGGCTTCTTACCAATTCCATGGGAAAGAGTTTTTATTGTTTTATGTTCCAAAAGAAAGGGAAGGCTGCATTCACCTCTTGGCATTCTACAAGGGTAGCCGACCAATGCCATTTCAGGATAGTACTTCATCCATGGATCTCTACGAGAAGATGAATTTGGAGCATTGGGTTGATTATCTTAACTTTTAGAGTCTGGGCAATTTTCGAAAAGTGGCAAAGACGACCTGGAAGGTGAAATTCGAGTTGCACAGTTGGGGGAAAACGGAAAAGGAAAGCTTTGATTTTCTTGTGGTGTGTTCTATTATATTATGGGTTTTGGCGTGAAGGCATTAAAGAGAGATTTGGCTGTTGATGTTTTAAATGGATTTACTGAGTTATCGAAATTAAGGGGTAAACAACAGCAAGGAGATCAAAGGCGCAAGTTTGATGCTAACAGATTCAGAAATCATTTGGGTGCTTTAAGGTACCGAAGAGTGGCCAACACATAATTGAAGACTTCTACCGTTTCCTCTCTTTTACTGTCAGCAATCAATTGGGATTAAGCTTTCGTCGGTTACGGAAACGTAAAAGGGGAAAAGAAAGAGATGAACGACGGATCAGACAGAAGGGACATAGGAAATACAGTAGCATCAGAGAACAAGGATTTTTCTGTGTTTTTTCTAAACTCAATTTTCTTATTATTTTTATTATGAATACAATGACAATTTCATCTATGTTTCGGAACTAATTTTCCAACTAATTTTCCTTAGCTAGGGCTATGTAGCCATGACTATGAATGCTTATATTCTCAAGTAAATTATTTCAAGTTTTCAATTTCATTGAGTATTGTTTGCTGTGTTTATATGCTTGGTTTTAGTCTTGGTGATTAGCTACCATCTTAACTTTTACTTGGTAAATTTGATGCAAGTTGTGCAGATGCAATGTTTTCAACTTGAGTGATAGCTTCTTGCAAATAGATACCATGAATTACCTAGTAGTAGATGCCATACTCTAGGATTTGTGTAGTCTTTATATAATTTTCCACTGATCGTATTGAGTTTCATTATGTTAAACTATTCTAGATGCCATGGATGATTGCATATTGGGATATACGTAATAGTCTAGATGCCATAGATATTACATGTGTTAGGGAGATTTGACTATCAATGAGGTTGAGTACTTGTTAATAGTTCACTGCAGAAAATAAGTTGGATTGGTTATGGTGAGTCGGATGCTCTAGCGTTTTACTCGACTGAATTACAATTTGTGTACTTGGCTACCACTTTTTGCATTGTGATCAAACTTTCTTATTTTCATTTGTTTTTACTATTAGTTTCAATTCTCAAATCCATCTTTCATCAATCTTTGCTAATTTTACTTCGTTTTAATTGGATTTAAGTTAGCTGATAAGAATTAAATCATTTTCTGAGGGACGATATTAAGTGCTTGATTTCTATACTATAGAATGATTTGTACACTTGTGAGCAAAAAATTTGGAACTAAGTTGGACTAATTTCGGTTAGCTTAAATTTCGCAACAATTTTTTGGCACTGCTACCTGGAATTGAAATTTAATTATATCAATTTCTTATTTCAATTGCTACGTGTTTTTGTTTTATTTTAATTTTTGTTTTTTTTTTCGTTTTCAGGCGTTATTGTGAAGTTCATGCACGGTCGTCGTTCTAGAAGTCTTGAGCTTGTGCCATATAATCCCAAAATTGACAGGACGTTTCGACACTTACTAAGGAAGCAAAAGAAGCAAGAACTAACTACTTTAAGACCCAAATGAAAATCGTGCCCTTATGGATTATTTGGCTCCTACTGTTGGAGCCACATCGTCTTGCATTGTTCACATATAAATAATGGCTAATCAGTTTGAGTTGAAGTTGTTGATGCACAAAACCGGAGGTCTTGGAACAACGTAAATCCGACCGTGAATCTGCAAGTAATGTAAATAACACAAGATGCATCGTGGTTCACCCCAAGGTTTGGGCTACGTCCACACTGATTATGTATTTATATGAGAGGTGAGGAGAGTGAGGGAGCTCTGTACTGTGAGAGATTTGAGAGGATGAAGGAGCCTTAAGAAATGGCATTCCCCTAATTGTGAGGGTGATGGGTCCTTTTATAGAATAAGGACTCCTCACTTATTACATATTTACCCCTTCCTTTATCATATAATTACATTTAAGTCCCTCGAGTATTTGTACGAGATCTAAATATGAGGCCCTAAATATGGTATAAACAGTAGTCCCCCAAGTCTTCAGTCAAGAGAGTCTTTTAGCTGGAGACATGAAATTCAGTCCATGTGTGGGCCGAAGTAACTAGATGTTGTCTTGAACTGATGTTTGACATGAGGTGGTGCCCAATCTGAAATGATGCTCAACTAGAAGTAGCACATGTTGCGAGGCTGCTCGGCTTGTGGCTTATGTTGCCTTGGTTAGCTCGGCTTGTGGCGTTTGAAGGTGAGTAAGTCCCTTTTATAGAATAAGGGCTCGTTCCTCAATACATAAATGATGGGCTAGAGTTAATGCTAGAGGCGAGGCGGTTGCTCAGTAGGCAATGATGCTCTCTAATGATGGTGAGGGAGTCCCTTTTATAGAATAAAAGCTCGCTCCTCAATACATAAATCTGGGCTAGAGTTTGATGCTCTCTAATGGTGGTGAGGGAGTCCCTTTTATAGAATAAGGGCTCGCTCCTCAATACATGAATGATGGGCTAGAGTCCCCTAAGTATTTTTCATGAGGCCCAGTTGAGGCCCAATATATGGTACATAATGTAGTCCCCTAAGTTTTCGGTCAATAGAGTCTGTTAGTTGGAGACTTCAAATTGAATCTATGTATGGGCCGAAGTGGTAGTTGTTCGGAGTCGGTATTTGTATACCCTACACTGAAGCTTTGTAGGTGAAGCTTTGTAAGTGAAGCTTTGAAGTTAGAGGTCTGTAAATGAAGCTTTCGAAGTTGGAGCTTTTGTAAATGAAGCTTTTGAAGCTAGAGCTCTGTAAATGAAGCTTTTGAAGCTGATTGACATGAGTGATGCTCATGAATGTTTATGTTGATTGACATGAGTGATGCTCATGGATGTTGTCATGAGTGATACTCATAAATGTTAACATGGGTGATGCTCATGAATGTTTATGTATGAATGACATGAGTAATGCTCATGTATAATTTGGAGTACTGGGCGTACTTTTGATCACCTGGTTGGTGGCATGAAGGAGAGTACGGGTTGTACATTTCATCACCTGGTCGGTGGCATGAATGGATAATTGCCAAATGATATTAGAGTATGGGATGTACATTTCATCACCTGGTTGGTGGTAATAGCGGTAGGTTGCCGAATAATTTTGGAGTACTGGGCGTACTTTTGATCACCTGGTTGGTGCTATTTCAGGCTTATGGGCTTTCGCCATCCACAACATGCCAGCCCATTTGTTTTGGGCTTTGCCGTTTTTATTTTTTATTTTTTATTTTTTATTTTTTATTTATTATTATTACCCTATGATGGGGTTTACACAGATGTCTTCGGAAATATAAGAAATTACATCATACAAAAACAATAAAAGCAAATCACATCATTCTTTGCTTTTGCTTTCTCTTTTCTTTTCTGCTTTGCTTTTGTTTTGTTTCCTCTTTTGCTTTTGTTTCTCATGTGCTCTCCTCGCTCCTCCTCTAATTTTTTTGTTGGCAGGACTTTCCCTCTTTTCAAGGCTCACTGTCAACCAGACTAGATTTTGCCTCCACATGGTGGGTAAGAAAGTGCATGACCCATGTGCTCTCCTCGCTCATTCTCTGATTTTTCTGTTTTGCTTTCTCCATTTACTGCACCTCTTTCTGTCTTTATACAATTTTCAAAAGCTGGATGATTAAAGAAAGCCATATCTAACCTGCTTGTTGCAACCAAGGACGATGACAGAGAGGAAGCAAGTGGTGGTTACCATGGCAGCTTTGCTGCTACTCTTCAACCAGACTGGACTACACACACTCATCTTCACTGAACCTTCCTGCATTGCAGATTCGCTCAAAGAGCTCTCCACCAACCGTATACTTCATCATAATACCAAGATGGTATAAACAAACTTTATGCTTCAGCAAACTTTATACTGGGTTTGCTGCTCTGGTTGGAGTAAATGTGATGTTCAAGCTTTGCTCTTGATCGTCAATGTTCAAATAGAACTCTTTGTACAACGTCCGCTCCCCATACATATCTGCGATGGCTGAAGCATTGAAATTGTGGAGAAGGGTAAAGCCACTGGCTTTGACAGAAAAAAACGCTTGGAAGCGGTTGAAGTCGGGATACGAAGCCTGGTGTAAAGAACTTGACTGGCGGAGGAGGAGGACGACAAAGGGGCGTCTTTGGTGGTGAACATGGGTCGGGTCGACCCGTCTTTCAATCCCCAGGTGAAGATGAGGGCTGCGAGAATGCCTCCGGCATCCGACCCTGAAATGACATCGAAGAAGTCAGAGATGGCAGCTTTAGGATCGCCGAACTTACGGCGGAGAGAGGACTCGAGGTGCGCGAGAGCGTTGGTGGCGAGAATACCATCGGTGGCTTCGGCGGCGTCGATGGAGAGGATTCAAAAATTTTCGATGAATTGTTTGCTAGAATGCGTGTGGTGAAGAGGAGTCGATAGACCGGCAGAGTTGGGGTCGGAGAAAAAGAGCTGAACAAAAATGGGATTCCCCACTTCAGGCAACTTCTTGGGCCCAAAAATCAGAGCCGCCACACCGGCTATAACCACAAGCTCCGGCATCCCCAGACCAAATAGAGCGTTACACGTTATACTCTTCTAGGCTCTCTCGGTTCACGTTCTGCTTCTGCTCAGAACCAAAACACTGCCATTGATAGTGGTTTTTCTGAAGGACAAATCGGTGGTGTCATTACTGGACAAGAAGATGGATTGGGATGATTGGAAAGGGAGAAAACGTGGGGATCTTGGAGTGGACAGAGTAAAAGATGATATCTCCATGAATTTGATTTTTGGCTTCTGGGTTTTTGAAGGTTTTGCAGATTCACGGCGGAGGTGAAAAATTGAGAGAAAACTGACATAACTTTTTGTGTCATTTCCCACAGACGGTGTCAAATGTTGATGCATAAAACCGGAGGTCTTGGAACAACGTAAATCCGACCGTGAATCTACAAGTAATGTAAATAACACAAGATGTATCGTGGTTCACCCCAAGGTTTATGCTACGTCCACACTGATTATGTATTTATCTAAGAGGTGAGGGAAGTGAAGGAGCTCTGTAATGTGAGAGCTTTGAGAGGATGAATAAGCCTTAAGAAATGGCCCTCCCCTAATTGTGAGGGTGATGGGTCCTTTTATAGAATAAGGACTCCTCACTTATTACATATTTTCCCTCTTCCTTTATCACATAATTACATTTAAGTCCCTCGAGTATTTGTACGAGATCTAAATACGAGGCCCCAAATATGGTATAAACAGAAGTTGTCTTTCATCCAGATGTTGCCATCATTTTATGGTCTTACTACTGAAGATCCAAATTTACATATTAGCAACTTTGTCGAGATATGTGAAACTTTGAAGATCCATGGGGCAACTAACGATGCTATCAGATTGCGATTGTTTCCGTTTTCACTCAAGGACAAGGGAAAGTCTTGGTTTAACTCTCTGCCTGCTGATTCTATAACAACTTGGGATGAGTTGGCAAATCAATTCCTTCAAAGATTCTTTCCTCCTTCGAAGACTTCTAAGTTGCGGAATGAAATCATGACTTTTGCATAATTTGATTCTGAAGCTTTTTACGACAGTTGGGAGAGGTTCTGAGACTTATTGATGAAGTGTCCTCATCATGGCTTACCAGAATGGTTGCAGCTACAATCATTTTATCAAGGATTAACTCCTGAAAATAAGAGAATGATTGATGCCGCTAGTGGAGGAGCTTTAATGACAAAGACAGTTGCTGAGGCATCCGCACTTTTCAAGACATTAGCTACTCATTCTCAACAGTGGCGAGTGGAAAGAGGACCATCCAAAGATGTTGGAGTGCACGAGATTGATGTAATGTCTACCATGGCTACACAAATTTCTAACTTAAATAAAAAGTTTGATAATTTGATGACCGTTAAATTTGTGAAGTCTTTTGATGTGGTTTGTGACATATGTGCAGGTATACATGCAAGTATTGAGTGTCCGAACATTGGTTCTTTTCCGGAGTATATGCAAGAGCAAGCAAATTAAGTGAACGATTTTTCTCGTCAGTGGAATAACCCATATTCGAACACTTATAATCCAGGTTGGCGTTTTCATCCAAATCTTCAATGGAATAACAATTTGAATGTTATGAATCCTCCAGCTAGGCTGCCTCCTATGAATTTCCAGCCACAAGAAAATAAGACATCAGTGGAAGACTTGATAGCTCAACTTGCTACAAACACAAATAACTTCATTCAAGCAACTTAGACAACACTCCAAAATCAGCAAGCTTCAATTAGGAAGCTGGAAGTTCAAGTTGGTCAGATTGCTAGTGCGTTGAATGAAAGAGAGATTGGGAAATTTCCAAGTCAGCCGGAAGTGAATCCGAAAAACCAAAAGCACATTAAGGCTATTACATTAAAGAGTGGAAAGATCATAGAAACCGAGGGTGCAAAGGAAGAAAAGAAGACCAAAGAACCTGAGAATGATTCACTCACATTGCCAGATGAGGAGCTAGCATAAGAAAAGATTTATTCGCCACCTGTTCCATATCCTCAGCGTTTGCAAAGGGCTAAGAAAGACAAGAACTTTTTTGAAATTTTAGATTTATTTAAAATGGTACATTTTAACATTCCTTTACTTGATGCAGTGAAGCAAATTCCGAGTTATGCAAAATTCTTGAAGGACATATGCACCAACAAGAAAAGGTTTGTGGAACATAAAAAAGTGATGTTATCAGAAGAGTGCAGTGTCAATTTGCAGCAAAAGTTGCCCCCAAAGTTAAAAGATCTAGGGAGTTTTACTATTCCTTGTACAATTGGCAAATTTTCCCTTGAAAAAGCTTTGTTTGATTTAGGAGCCATTGTTAATTTGATGCCATTTACTATTTTTAAACAGCTTGGTCTTGGAGAAATAAAGTCAACTTTAGTATCTTTACAACTCGCTGATCATTCGATTACATATCCAAGAGGAATCATTGAAGATGTTCTAGTTCGAGTTGATCAATTTATTCTACCGGCTGATTTCTCAGTACTTGACATGGAGGATGATCGAGAAATTCCAATCATTTGGGCCGTCCATTTATGGCTACCGCTGGAACTCTTATCGACGTCCAAAAAGGTCTCCTCATTTTGAGAGTTCAAGGCAAGGGAGTGGTGTTCAAGATCTTTAAGGCTATTGGAAGAACTAATGAATCTAAAATATATAGAGCAACATCCGAATGATCATTTGAAGGCATGCTTGGTTCATTCTGAATTGAGCAGTGAAACGAATAAAGATGTAGTTGCTATTTCAGCAATGTTAGATTATGCCCATGTACACAATCAACATCGGAGACATTATTTTGAGGCTTTAGGATCAGCGCCAAAGAAAATTAAGCCATCTATTAAAGTTGCACCCAAGTTAGAGTTGACGCAATTGCCGAAAAAATTGAAGTACGCTTATTTAGGGGCTGTCGATACCTTACCCGTCATAATTGCTACAAGTTGAAGTCCATTTGAAGAGGAAAAATTACTTTGGTTACTGAGATAGTATAAAATGGCGCTGGGATGGACTATAGCAAATATAAAGGGAATCAGCCCAATGGTTTGCATGCATAGAATCTTTCTTGAAGAAAACAACAAGCCTACCATTAAGGCTCAAATGAGACTCAACCCGCTTATGAAGGAAGTTGTTCGTGAAGAAGTTCTCAATCTTTTGGACGTTAGGGTCATCTACCCAATATCCGATAGCGGATGGTTAAGTCCACTTCACATTGTTCTGAAGAAAGAAGGCACAACGGTGGTCAAAAGTGATACTAAAGAGTTACTGCCCATAAGGCAAAAAATGACACTTCCATTCATTGATCATATGCTGGAACAACTTGCTGGCCATGCGTTTTATTACTTTCTTGATGGATACTCGGGATATAATAAGATTGTTATTGCTCTCGAAGACCAAAAAAAGACCACTTTTACCTGCCTATTTGGTACTTTTGCATATAGAATGATGCCGTTCAGATTATGTAATGCACCGGCTACTTTTCAAAGGTGTATGATGAGTATATTTTCTGATATGGTGGAGCGTTTTATAGAAGTATTCATGGATGACTTCTCTGTTCTTGGGTCTTCATTTGATAATTGTCTTCACAATTTGGCGCTAGTACTGAAAAAATGCCAAGAGACTAATTTGGTGTTGAATTAGGAAAAATGCCACTTCATGGTGCAAGAAGGCGTAGTCTTGGAGCATAAAATTTCAGCAAAGGGTATTGAGGTTGATAGAGCAAAGGTTGAGTTGATTGTAAAGCTTCTACCACCAACTTCAGTGAAAGGAGTTCAAAGTTTCCTTGGTTTCTATCGAAGATTTATCAAGGATTTCTCAAATAGCCAAGCCTTTTAGTGATCTTCTCAAAAAGATGTTGTGTTTGAGTTCGATTCTGAATACTTGTCAGCTTTTAACACTTTGAAGACTCTGCTCACTTCAGCCCCTATTATGATAGCACCCGATTGGAGCCTTCTATTTGAACTGATGTGTGATGCAAGCGATTATGCCATATGAGCTGTTTTGGGGTAGCGGAAGGACAAACTTCCGTATGTTATTTACTATGCAAGCCGCACCTTAAACGATGCGCAACTCAATTATTCCACCACAGAGAAGGAAATGCGTGTTGTAGTATTTGCACTTGATAAATTCCGGTCCTATCTTATTTGTTCGAAGGTTATTGTATACACAGACCATGCAGCCTTGAGGTACTTGATGTCTAAAAAGATGCAAAATCGAGGCTGATCAGATGGGTTCTTCTTCTTCTTCAAGAGTTTGATCTCGAGATTAAAGACAAAAAAAGGGTTCAAAAATATGGTGGCAGACCACTTGTCAAGTCTTATTCAAGATGGTAAGGAAGAATCAACTATACCACCCAATGAAACTTTTCCAGATGAACACTTGTTTGCTGCCCAAAATGGAAAAGTCTTATGGTTTGCTGATTTTGTAAATTACTTGGCTAGTGGTGTGGTTCCAAAAGATTTGAGTTTTCAACAAAAGAAGAAATTTCTCTCCATGGTCAAGCACTATTTCTGGGATGATTTGTACTTGTATAAACATTATCCAGATTAAGTAATTTGTAGATGTGTTGTCGAAGATGAGCAAATCAGCATTCTCAATCATTGTCACTCTCTTACTTGTGGGGGACATTTCGATGCTTAAAAAACAGCAGCAAAGGTTCTCTAATCCGGGTTCTTTTGGCCCTATTTATTCAAGATTCACATGTTTTTGTTACCTCTTGTGATCGTTGTCAAAGGATCGGAAATATTTCTCGTAGAAATCAGATGCCTCTTAATAATATTCTAGAAGTTGAACTCTTCGATGTGTGGGGAATTGATTTTATGGGGCCATTTCCTTATTCTTTCTTGAACAAGTATATATTGGTAGCAGTTGATTATGTGTCGAAATGGGTGGAAGTTGTAGCCGTTCCTACTAATGATGCCCGGGTTGTTCTCCGATTTCTGAAGGCTAATATATTTACACGATTTGGGACCCCTTGTGCAATTATTAGTGATAGAGGAACTCACTTTTGTAACAAGCAATTTGAAGCTCTCTTGGCAAAGTATAGAATCACGCATAAGGTTGCTACACCTTATCACCCTCAAATAAGCAGACAAATGGAAATTTCAAATCGAGGAAATCAAGAAGATTCTAGAGAAGACTGTGAGTGCTTCGAGAAAAGATTGGTCGAAGAAGTTAGACGATGCTTTATGAGCATATTGCACTGCTTTCAAAACTCCAATTACCATGTCTCCATATCGGCTTGTTTTTGGTAAAGCATGTCACTTACCGGTTGAGCTGGAACACAAGGCTTTCTGGGCAATCAAGACACTAAATTTTGACATGGAAGCGCTGCAGAGAAATTGTTACAACTTAATCAGATGGAAGAATTCTGGAACAATGCATATGAAAATGCCAAGATCTATAAAGAAAGAACTAAGAAGTGGCATGATCAGAACATTCTGTGAAAAGAATTTCATGTCTGACAGAAGGTGTTACTGTACAATTCCAGATTAAAGTTGTTTCCTGGAAAGCTTTGTTCTCGGTGGTATGGTCTTTTCATGGTAGTGCAAATTTATCCATATGGCACGGTGGAAATTCAGAATTTGGAGTCAATAAGCATATTCAAGGTTAATGGTCAAAGATTGAAGCCGTATGTGGAAACAAATTTTGATACCATGAAGACGGTGACCTCGCTTCGAGATTCAGCATAAACAACATATAGTCCGGCTGAAGACTATAAATTTAGTGCTCCATAGGAGGCAACCCATGCTTTTATCATCCTTTTTATTTGTTTTATTTAATTCAGTTTTGATATTTGTTTCCTACCTTCTTTGTTCTACTACTTGCTGACAGATTTATGTTGGTGTAGGGACATCTAGCGGCCACATAACAATGATTAAGACCATGAATGTTTAAGTTTGGGGGTGGCTACTGCATTGAACACCATGGCTTCCATGTGAAGCATAAACTAAGGGAGTTTCTCTGTCCAAGTGATATTACTCATTCATCTTCCCTTTCTTCTTTTTAAGTACCTTATTTCTAGACATTGAGGACTATGTCTCATCCAAGTTTGGGGGTATGAGTGAGATTTTTAAGCTCTGGTTGAAGAAAATTTGATTAGTGTGAGTGTTTCATTTGAAATAAGCATGTTGCTTTTAACTGGCTGGATCCTCCCTTTTTAATTATTTACTTTTAGTTAGTATTTTGGTTAGAAAAAAAAATTATAAAAAATCAGAAACTTTGAAAAATCCAAAAAGATTTTTGTTTTTATTTCTTGTTTTCAGTGAGATTTTTGTTAGTTTCCTGACCTAATGATGAAATTGAATTCAATTCGAACCATGGTTATTGAGAAAGTCGTAAGCATGTTTTAAGTGAATCTCTTTATTCTTTTGTTAGCTTTGTACAAGTTTGATCATCCTTAGAAAACTGAATGCACATAGCCTTGTTGATGTGAAACTAAAGCATGGTTTAACACTTCATATGTGAATATAGTGACTTAATGTAATCCTTGTGAGCTTTTGAACCTATTCTATGGTTGAACTATCATGCATCAATCACATTTATTTTCGTGTGTATGATCTCATTCTTACATGTATCTCTAGAACTTGCTTTATACCTCTCGAATCATTCATCAATTCATGTAATAACTTGCAAGTGATATAGGCTATTTTTGGATCGTTTGAGCCTTTCATGCCTACCTTATATGCTATGTTTATCCTTAGTAGCCCGTTGAGCCTTTAACTAAACCATTTCTTTGTTAACCACATCTCCCTATCATGCTCCGATATTGGAGTTGAGCCCATATACATATACCAATCCCTTGTTGTTTTAAGAAAGTATTACATAGGTTATGTTTTTGGGAGTTTCATTTATCTAGAAAAATGGATGGAGCAAGTGTATTACAATGAAATGTGAATTTGAAGGGAATGTAACTTTGTAGATTTGAGCATGATTAAAAAAAAAAGGGTTAAAAATCTACAGGCTGTTGTCATTAAGTTGTATGAGCTTCATTCATTTCATTCAAAAGAAAGAAATTTTTTTTTGGAGAGTGTTGATACGTTGAAGATGTGTCTGCAGAAGCTTACTTTTATTCCTAAATTTCAATGCTATCATAAGTAAAGTTTGAGAATGTAGTTGTATATTTTAGAGGAATAGTCTTTGGATGCAAAATATAAATTTCCATTTGAAGTTGAGATGGGGAGAAGCAAGTGCTACGGGTTATGTTGTTTGCTTTCAATTTGAGTGGGTGTGATATTGGTGTTGGAAAACTACTAATGTGTACTTTCTCAAAAATTTTGGTTTCCATATCCTTTCTTTCATTAGCCTATCACCCTTACCCCCATTACAACCCAACTAAAGTCCTATAGATTCAAGTAATTACATGATATTAATAGCGAGGTAGGTTGACAAGCAAGCATAAGGCAGCATGTTTGATTAAGATCACTTGAGTGAAACACATTACCCAGAAATATGAGTGAATGAGTGTATGCTCGGTAAGGATGTTACTTGTTTGCATATGATGAATTTAAGAAGCTTATAATTGCATTGGCATGGTTATCGCACGCACTACACTTCAATGATGATTGAAAGGTTTTTGCTAAGAATTGGAATGTGGTTGATTCACTTGCTTTGTGCTTACTACGGACTTGATTATGATGTATCTTGAAAAAGAAAAAACAAATTCGATGAGGGTCAGAGATTTACATGTAAGTTCATGAAGAATTACATAGACTGGTTCAAATAGTTCCAAAACAACGGAACACCCTCTTAACTTGTTTGAGGCGTTCACTTACAATCCGACAGATATGGTATACCTGTCTAAGTGATTATTGGATCAGTCATGGATGAATTATGCCCTTGCGTGTTAAACTATGAAGTCTTATTCTGAATTGCTAGAGTTACAATTTATGTTGTTAACATGAATCTCACTAAGACTCTGAAAGAGCTTGAGAAAACTGCGTCACACCTAAAGATGAAATTTGAGATGAAGGATCTTGGGAAAACTCATTTTTGCCTTGACCTGAAGATGAAGCATTGTTCTGATGGTATTTTGGTCTACCAGTCAAACTACACCCCTAAGGTGTTACCTTTGAGTACACCTTTGATCGTCCATACGTTATATGCAAATGAGACCCTTGAAGAGGTTATGGAATATGAAATTCCATATCTAAGTTCAACTTTGCGCTTCGTTGTACTTAGCTCATTGTATTAGACATGACATCTCATTCGTTGTTGATCTATTGGTAAAGATGCAACACCACGCCTACACGCAACCATTGAATTGGTATTAAAGACGTACTCTAAAGGTACTATGAATTTGGGCAAATCCCAACGCATCTAGAGCGAATCCAACCACCCTGATCCTTGGAATGATGCTTGCCTTATTGTTATGCTGACGCATGTTACTTATCAAACCCGCACAAGGCAAAATCCCCAAATGGTTATTGTGGATGCAAATTTCTTCCTCCTTGATCTTAGACAAAATTGCACCTACAAAACAATTAACACTTTAGGGTCAAGGCCAAGGGCCTCATGCACCCACGATGAAGGGGCTTTGGCTGAAGAAACTCCGATGCCAAATTTAGAATTTAGAGAGAAAAGTGTTTAAAGAGTTTTTGGAGTTTTGCAAGAGTGTGGACTTCGCTTTTTAGAGAAAATGGGGTTCAATATATAGAGCATGGTCGGCCCTCTTGGGAGAGAGAGTGGCCGGCCTTTTGGGTAATTTTTTAGTGTAATGGGTGATTTATTTGGCAATTAATGGATTAATTAGGTAGTTAATCCATTAATTGGCCAATTAACTCAATTTATAAGGGATGTTTTGAAGGTTATGGAATAATTACCTTGTAGGGAATATAAGATGAGGATGGATAAAATAATTTTGAATTTATTACCTTTTTGGGCACTTTTGACTTGATTAAGGGATGATTGTCCGCTGCTCGCGCGTAGGAAATCTGATGTGCCTCAAGGGTAATTTTGTCATTTTACCCAAAAATCCATGTGTCGTCTTGTGATTATTTTTGGCTCCACAGTTATGTCTTTACCGTTAGAAATATTGCAAAATCTTGGACGTCCACGATATGACCTTAGTTGCGAAATCTTCGAATTGTTTCGAGGCTCACCTCACTTCACTACGCCATAAGTGAGACATAGTTAGGAGTTCTTGTTGAGCATATTCAAAGTACTTGTTGTTTTCATCTATCATTGAGTCCCGACGACTATCCGTGAAGAATATGTCGCATGTATCCACCCGAGCAAGACATGATACATCAACGATGTCAACACCAAGACATATTACGTCTACATCACAACAGCAAAACATCAGGAGATTGAAGTCATGCAAGCCGATCCTAGACAATCTTGCCGACCTCTACACGACGTCACTATCGAAGTTTACCTTCCAGAAGCTTGTCTGAGGAATTGGTATGCCTAACTATCATATGCAATGCTTGTAGTTCTCATTTAGAAGTTCTGTCAAACTCAGGGGGAGAGTATCCAGAAGTATACTCACTTGATCATAATGTACTCTTTTTCCCTACGATTAGGAGCATTTTTTCCACTAGGTTTTTGCTACCTAACTAGTTTTTGATGAGGCAACCATCCTGAGCTGATTGTACCCTTGTGAGCTCTTCTACTTGCGTCCAAAAGACGTATAGTTTTGACTTAATGCAACTTCTCACTTTTCTCCTTAGTCTATGGGTTTTTCTCCCACCTTGGGTTTTACCATAGCGAGGTTTTGTGAGTTTTACCTTTTTATGCATTCTTTCGTTAATTTGAGACTTGCATTCGCTCATTGTGCCAACGACTTCATCAACTATACTTACTTCATCACTGAATACCTGATGCGCCATTTACTTGAATATTTACACACTCAAGGGGGGAGTGTTGTAGTCTTATTAGATTAGGAATGTGATTGTGTAAATCCTAGTAGATCTAGGAATATCTCTAATATTCCTATTAGGAGTTAACCTTCCCTACTATTATAAATAAAGGCATAATGGGATGGAATAGAACATACCTCACAATTACACATCTCTCTGTTCTCTCTACTATTGCTGCACTCATCTCTCTAAGACCTCCATAATTGTTCAGTAAATTATGCCTACAACGGAAATAACATATATTACAATTCTATATCTACGAAAATATCGACTTAACATATTCAGTTACCTATACAAGAGATACAAAACAATTATAAGTATGAAAATATCGACTTAACATATTCAGTTACCTATACAAGAGATACGAAACAATTATAAGTATGAAAATATCACCATCTACCTTCAATAAAGATATCAAAACAATTATATACTAAGCCAAAGATAGATAAGCACTTGACAAATTTCAAGACAAATTTCAGTACAAATTATTACCTGTAATTAAGGTAATCACCATGATAAATTTCAGTACAAATTATTCTTCCATATAAGGTAGAATAGCACGAACAAAAAGGGGGAAAAAATAGTTAAAGAAGAACTTAACATGAAAGTGCCTATCAACTATAAAGCTTTCACTACAAGAAAACATGACTTAGATGACGGAATTCTATTCATCATATAAACATTTTAAATTCCTCATACATATTGTGCGGGAAAAGTTACTGTCCAATAAATTTCAATAAGATGACGAAAATATAGCATTCGTCGCATAATATAAGCTAAGACCACATATGTAGATGTGACGACAGCAATGCCTCACTTGTTTACTAAAGGCAGTAAAAGAAATAAAAAGTATTTATCAAAAACCTCCTAATCGTTAAAGTAATTTGTTCTGCTCTCACCCCACCCCATCACTCTCATCCAACATCGCGTTCAGCTCTCCCATTGATTTCAACGACCGCCTCCTGATGGGCTGCCACGACGGCTGTTTGAAGAGGAAAAAAAAAGTGCAAATCATAACATATTCCCTTTTAAACTTAAGGGCAAGCTGGGAATGAAGATTTAAATTATTTATTTGTATCACACAAAAAATGAAGTTTATCCTGGATGGTATATTAGTCAAAGGAGCTTAAATAAAACGTTTTTTTTGTTTTTGTTTTGTTGGGGGGGGGGGGGGTTTTGTTTACCTAAAACTTGCTTAAGGAATTGAGTTTAAATCTGGCAATTTGATATGGGCCCCTGCCGGTGCCAGCAATCCAAGGGGAAAAAATTGTGCAGGCTGGTCTTCCAACCTTGTGCATCTGTGCCATAATTCACATGAAAAGACTTGCGTGCCTCATTCAAACAATGACCGGGCAATCATTCCATAAGATTCTTTCCACGTATGGACTTGATAGTTAATATGCAATTGATAGTTATTGACGCAACTAATGAGATTTTAACATGCACTTAATAGTTAATGACGCAACTAATGAGGTTTTAATATTCACTTGAATTGTTTTGAGAACTTGACTTTCGCATAAGATACTTTCCAACGTATATATCTTTGACTCAGACTTTTAGTACCCACGTGTGACTTGTGAGAGTAATATATGTTCATAAAATATGACTAGTAATAAGTAATAAGTTCTAATTTTTCAAACGTATATATTTTTGACTCAGACTTCTAGTACCCACGTGTGACTTGTGAGAGTAATATATGTTTATAAAATATTAAGGGGTGATATCCTCTAAATAAACAATATAATGTTTTGTATTATCATCAGAATATCAATTTAAACCATATTTTGTAAACCATGTTACGCGAATGTTGATAATTGTATTATTAATTAAGTGATTGATTAACGAGCTTATTTATAATGGTGTCACATCATGTGATCTAAATATATGATCTTTCTAACATTTTTCTTCATATATTTAAATATAATTTTACTTTATTCAGCTATATAAATTAACAGTGTTACCATATAAATACGAGAGAGAGAGTGATTAAAAATATCCTCCATACAGCCAAATGTTGTTGAAGTATTACAAAAATAGTCAAGACAGAAAATGTCACTCGTCACATTTCTCACGAAACCGTCCTAAGTCTCTAATTATTGTTTGCTTCACAAGATAATGTCGCCACATCGCCAGTTTCCCATTGTCAACCCATATCCAGCTTGACGTCCGTAAAGTAATCACGCGGTACAAATTCTCCAGGCCCAAGTTTTTGAAAATTGTTATTTTGGTTCTAATCCTTAATCAACTTAATTGTTGGATTGAAATTTTGTTTATTTAAATATTTTGATCAAGGTCCTTAACATTATTTAAAAGATTTAACTCATGCATTTATATATTTAATTTCTCACAAATTATGAAATTTAAACTAATACTAATATTTTTAAAATATAATAAATACTTAAAAATAAATATTAGAGTAATATTGTTCTTCACAAACTTATAGCAAGAAAATAATGCACCCACATAATTATTAACAAATTTTAAAAAATAACTACTAATATAGTTTAAAACATAAAATAAATACATATAATTAGCATGGGTACATTTAGCAAAATTAAAAATGTGTACAAATAATTTTTTTTTTAAAATGACGTTTATTAAAACCTAATGATCTTGATCAAAAATTGAAAAGAAGTAAGATTTTAATCAATGAAGTAGCAAAAAGAGGGATGAAAACCTCATTTCTCATTTTCAAAAGCATAGGTGGGCAGAGATGCCCACTACCACAATATAGGCTATCACCGGCGGACCAAAAACCAACAAGAAACCCGATTTCTGTCGGAAATTTGGCAAAAATCCGACATAAAACACTGCAATGTCGGATTAGAATAGCGACGCCATTGCTACCATCACTAAAGGGCTTCAGTGTCGGTTTGTTCGCTTAATCCACCACTAAGCAGCGTCGGTTTAAAGCGACGCTGATTTTAACGTCGGTTTAAAGCGACGTTAGATAACAATTAAATAAATAAAATATGCAAACTAGTGACGGTTTAAAGCGACACTACCTTTGATAAAAATAATAAAAAAATCGAAATATGTTTCTGTATTCATTCTCAAATAATTATAACCCAAAAAAATTATATAATCGAAATAATAAATTCCAATTATAGGCCAAAACAAACAATAATAAAAATAATTCAAAAGAAAAATAGTGCCATAATCTACAAATGTTTTACATCTAACATTCCATATAATTTACAAAAACTCATCCACCACATTTATTTAAAATTCGATACAATTCTTCAAAATGGACAATTCATTCAAATTCTTGCCACTCTTGCAAAAGATCTTGTGCCGGTAGTATGGTTCATTGTTTTAAATTGCCGATTAATCTTACATTTTTCAGCAACCTCCTGAACAAAAACAGAAATTTATTAGACAAATTTAAAGTCATAACGAAAGAAACATGTAACGATTACCTTTGCTTTTTCTCCATCCCAGTATTCCACCAACTCAGCCCACTCTGTAGGATTCACTTCAGGAGGAGGGTGGATGCGCATCTCTGCTGAGATATACCTTATTAATACAAAAAAAACAACAACTAAAAAACAGGAAACAAATGTAAAATTTCAATTTAAGAATAATATAAGTTTAAACACTAAACAAAAACTGAAATTAATAATAAGTAAAAAAAGAACCAGCTTCGAACACCTCCTCTTCCAAATGAAGTTCCTCAGAACATTGATCTTCACTAGAATTATCCATAGCAAAAGTTAGTGGAAGGAGAAGGGGTATGGCTGAAATGGAGGAAAGAGTTAGGCTGAAATGGGAGAAGGAGAGGGAGTAAACCAGAGGAGAAAAATAAGAGAGATGGAAGCGCACAAGTCCTGGGAAAGACGAGGCTTAAATACTGATAAACATAGCGTCGGTTAATACTGACAGTAGCTACAAGTTGTGTTGAACTATGAAAACCTTACGTCGGTCAAAACCGACGCAATGTCTGACAAATTGATAAAAAATGACTTTGCGTTGAAATATGATGACTTTGCGTCGGTTCAAACCGACACTAGTTCTGACTACACGCAGCCTGACACACTTTTGACTGAAGGGTCTGACATATTTTTGACTGACAGGGTTGTGTCGGATAAAACCGACGTTAGCTTGATAGATTTGTGTAGCGTCGAAATAAGTAATCTTTGTGTCGAAATAATGAGAGTTTGCGTCGGTTAAAACCGACGCCAACTCTGACACAGTCTGCAAGAGCTCGTCCAACCCATTTCCCCGTGCAAAACAAACCGGGAAAATTCCTGCCCAAATTTAAACCAAAGTTAAAATATAATCAGTTATTTTATCTTATATAATATTTTAATAAATAAAATATAACTTATATATAATTCTTAATAAAAAAACAGAAATATAATTTTATGATAAGATATTTACATACACGAATTGAAACATCGTCTAATTAATATATAAAATAATTAATATATTTATTCCCTATCATCATCTGTTAGCTCGTCGTCGGCATTGGCGTGATTAACGAACTCGGTAGGCAACGGTAGTGATTCAAGAAAAAGAGTCTCTTCCACGCCAACCCTTGTATGGAAATTTTCATTATCAAGAATTGGATCATCCAAGTTAGGTATGGCATAATAACTATAAACATGTTATAGTTAAAGTTTTTCATTATCAAGAATTCGATCATCTGTAATAAGTATGAAAATAAAAATTGACAGAATAACTATAAACATGTTATAATTAAAATGAAAAAAAATAAATAAATAATGTGATTGTTAAAATGCATTTGTCGTTTAAGTACTACATCTACACTCGAAAATAAGAGTCTAATAAAAGAAAATTCATACACTACTAATCTATTACAAATATTTTAAATTGAAGATTGAGTTCATTCAATGTATTCATATAAGGTCAAGGAGTGTAGTTGTAAAAAATCATCCAAATCGGAGTTAAAATAACCGTTAAATCGTGATTTTTCGTTTATAACTGTCGAAAAGCTTTGTCCCGTTACTTGATCTCTGAATGTTTGTTTTTTGTGATTTTTTGTTGATGTGATCTCGAAGCATATGCAAACAAGTTTGACGGTTGGGATCGTTGAAATTTGTTTCAAAGAATTTGTATCCCATCAAAACAATAGATTGACTAACACTTAGAGTTTATTTATACTTTCATTAAGTATAACATAAGATTTTGTGGTATCCACTTGTGTAAATATTTTAAATTGAAGATCGAATTCATTCATTATATTCATATAGGGTCAAGGAGTGTACCTGTAAAAAATCATCAAAATCGGAGTTAAAATAACCGTTAAATCGTGATTTTTCGTTTATAACCGTCGAAAAGCTTTGTCCCGTTACTTGATCTCTGAATGTTTGTTTTTTGTGATTTTTTGCTGATGTGATCTCGAAGCATATACAAACAAGTTTGACGGTTGGGATCGTTGAAATTTGTTTCGGAGAATTCGTATCCCATCAAAATAATAGATTAACTAACACTTAAAGTTTATTTATACTTTCATTAAGTATAACATAAGATTTTGTGGTATCCACTTGTGTAAATATTTTAAATTGAAGATCGAATACATTCATTGTATTCATATAGGGTCAAGGAGTGTAGCTGTAAAAAATCATCAAAATCGGAGTTAAAATAACCGTTAAATCGTGATTTTTCGTTTATAACCGTAAAAAAGCTTTGTCCCGTTACTTGATCTCTAAATGTTTGTTTTTTGTGATTTTTTGCTGATGTGATCTTGAAGCATATACAAACAAGTTTGACGGTTGGGATCATTGAAATTTGTTTCGGAGAATTCGTATCCCATCAAAACAATAGATTGACTAACATTTAAAGTTTATTTATATTTTCATTAAGTATAACATAAGATTTTGTGGTATCCACTTGTGTAAATATTTTAAATTGAAGATCGAATTCATTCATTGTATTCATATAGGGTCAAGGAGTGTACCTGTAAAAAATCATCAAAATCGGAGTTAAAATAACCGTTAAATCATGATTTTTCGTTTATAACCGTCGAAAAGCTTTGTCCCGTTACTTGATCTCTGAATGTTTGTTTTTTGTGAATTTTTGCTGATGTGATCTCAAAGCATATACAAACAAGTTTGACGGTTGGGATCGTTGAAATTTGTTTCGGAGAATTCGTATCCCATCAAAATAATAGATTGACTAACACTTAAAGTTTATTTATACTTTCATTAAGTATAACATAATATTTTGTGGTATCCACTTGTGTAAATATTTTAAATTGAAGATCGAATTCATTCATTGTATTCATATAGGGTCAAGGAGTGTAGCTGTAAAAAATCATTAAAATCGGAGTTAAAATAACCGTTAAATCGTGATGTTTTGTTTATAACCGTCAAATCGTTTTGTCCCGTTACTTGATCTCTAAATGTTTGTTTTTTGTGATTTTTTGCTGATGTGATCTCGAAGCATATACAAACAAGTTTGACGGTTGGGATCGTTGAAATTTGTTTCGGAGAATTCGTATCCCATTAAAACAATAGATTGACTAACACTTGGAGTTTATTTATACTTTCATTAAGTATAACATAAGATTTTGTGGTATCCACTTGTGTAAATATTTTAAATTGAAGATCGAATTCATTCATTGTATTCATATAGTGTCAAGGAGTGTAGCTGAAAAAATCATCAAAATCGGAGTTAAAATAACCGTTAAATCGTGATTTTTCGTTTATAACCGTCGAAAAGCTTTGTCCCGTTACTTGATCTCTGAATGTTTGTTTTTTGTGATTTTTTGCTGATGTGATCTCGAAGCATATACAAACAAGTTTGACGGTTGGGATCGTTGAAATTTGTTTCGGAGAATTCGTATCCCATCAAAACAATAGATTGACTAACACTTAAAGTTTATTTATATTTTCATTAAGTATAACATAAGATTTTGTGGTATCCACTCGTGTAAATATTTTAAATTGAAGATCAAATTCATTCATTGTATTGATATAAGGTCAAGGAGTGTAGCTGACACACCCCATCCCGAAGGAGGGCGTGCTGGCCGTCACGTGAGTGTGACGTAACCATTTACACAGTTCGGAAGCTAAAAAAATACAATTACAATGATGAAACACCCGAGGGGGAGTCCTACTTTTGTGACTTCTGTCAGAACACCGCTGGATTCCTCGTAGCCACCAAATCTCTGCTAACTAGAACCTGGAGGGGCGCAAAACAAAATTGAGTGGGTCAGTACAACAAAGTTTTTCGAAAACATTTCCTTTAAAACATTTCTAGCCCCTCGCTATAAAACCCGTATACTTTCCTAGAAAATAACATAATAATATATAAACATATATATATATATATATCATCAAAAGCTCAAATTATAATCCTTCAACGCTTTTCAGAAAGAATATGCCATGCCAAGCCATATGCCAAAACATAATGTGAATGCATCAATATAATTAAGGTGAAATAATAAATCAACCGGAGACCCTACAGTGGTCCTGTACGGTTGATTCTATAGCTCAATATCCCATCCAGCCGGAGTCACCAACTGTGACCTGTACGGCCCTGCTGGAGTCACCAACTGTGACCTGTACGACACTACACTGCACATAAGTCGGAACTACCTATAGTAGTCTGTACGACTAAGATGGTGAAATAATACGCTCTAGTGCTTCTCTCATTAATCATCTGTGCACATAATCTAAGGTCACCTACCAGTCGGAACCCCTC
Source organism: Malus domestica (assembly GCF_042453785.1). Classification (NCBI taxonomy): domain Eukaryota; kingdom Viridiplantae; phylum Streptophyta; class Magnoliopsida; order Rosales; family Rosaceae; genus Malus; species Malus domestica. Next base: position 8,359,872 of record NC_091669.1, on the reverse strand, counting down.
TAATGGTCTGTACGACTGTCATGTCAGAACCACCTCTAGTGGTCTCTACGACTAGCATGTTGGAACCACCTCTAGTGGTCTCTACGACTAGCATCTACTTGGATCCAAGGTGAGCGTGTGATGCAGGGTGAATAACATAAGCACTAACACCAGGGATGCAGGTTACGAGCTATTAACATAATTCACATCATCATTCATTCATATAAACCATATAAACTCACATGTGCATCCACAACACCAATTCACATATATATATGCATCAATATCAATTCATATAATTTATAATATGCATCATGGCAATTGAAAACATACTTTCATATAAATTCAATTTCTGGGACAATTAATAGCATATAGGTAATACGAAAAACAAAAACTGCCCACTCACCTGGAGTTCGCCCAACAACTCCCTAGCACCACACATCAAGGCGTCGTGACGATCAGCGCCTAGAACGATAATCAAATCCAACCTCAGAATTCATATCGATAGAATATATAACTTATACAAGACACGTCACTACGTAGTTCGATCCGGAAGATCTGCAACTCAGATTTCAAATCCATAACTTCCAGAGGTCCACAATATACCTCTAGGACATCATCCTAAAATTTCGTTACCATCCAACGGTCGGATCTCCGTCAATTTCCAAAACCAAGTGACGGTTAACATTCTACATTATGAACTTACAACTCTAATTTTGAAAGATCCGTAGGTTCCTATAATCCTCAAATATTAAGTATTACAACGTGTCAAAGTTTGGTGACGATCCAACGGTCGGATCATCAATTCACATTTTTACCTAACCACGAATCGTAACAAACTTAGGTTCAATTACTCAATTTACGTCCAACAATTATCAAAACTGAACCTAGAACCTTAAACACATGCTAAGAATGACATTGGCGGGCCATTGGCCACGCGCCGCCGCATGGGCCGCTGCGGGTGGCGGTCGGCCGCCCCGGCTCGCCGAAAAATCCAACTATTTTAAAAAATTCTCAAAAAATACAGAATCTAAGATCTCAATGAGTAGAGAAACTTTCATACCTGTGGCCAAGGCCAATTTGGCCTGGAAACACTTCAAATTCATCAAATTCCGTGCGGACCCTAGAATTGGGTGAGTTCCAATTCGACCTTCAAATCAACTCCACCGTCCAAATCAAAGCTTGGGCTTTGTTCTAGGTCCTAAGGGAATACTAATGGTGTTAGTAATTGAAAGAAAACATTTCAAGATTTGAAGAATTTGGACAAGAAGGTCGCAGCACCCGTGTGGGTGTTCTTCGCGACATCACCACAAAATTTCATGATTTTTTGGGTGAAACATGAAGAGGGAAGGCCTAGGTGTTGATTGGAAGTGGTACCTTGATCCAATTTGTGAGAAATCCCTTGAAAATCGCCGGAAATTGGGTGTGGGTGTCGCGGGTAAACGGGTTGGGGGAAAACCCGTTTTCTGATCTTCTCTCCTCCGTTTCTCGCCCTCTCTCCTTTCCTCCTTTCCTCTGTTCCGATTGGTCGGCTTCTCCCTCTCTCAATCCCTCCTGATGCCTTCTTCTCTCTTGTCCCGATTGGGCATTTCTGCCCAATCTCCTTCCTCTGTTTCTTCCTCTCACGCACACACACACAAAAACCTTCTTTCACTTATATTTATTTATTTTTGTTTTCCTTACATCCAAGCCATCTATTTAATTCTTCATTAAATCTGGGCCATCCAAATTTTAATAATAAAATTTATAAAATGCCCAAACTTCAACTTTAAAATCTTTTTCTTTATAACTCCAAATAACGAACGTCAGCAACCACACGTTCGTAGCGACGAGTACTACGAGGATATGTCAAGAAAACAAATCTTAGAAAGCACGACACAACGATTAACCTCGAATAATGCGCGTACCTCAAAGGGCATTTTTGTAAAATCCTTTATTAAAACTTTAAAAATTCTTAAAATTAGGGACGGACTGTCACAGTAGCTGTAAAAAATCATCAAAATCGAAGTTAAAATAATCGTTAAATTGTGATTTTTCGTTTATAACTGTCGAAATTTGTTTCATAGAATTCGTATCCAATCAAGTTCAATGGTGTGTGTGTGTATATATATATATATTAAGTAGATTTAAATTTATTTATTTTGTATGTATAACACTTAAGAAATTGAATCGTATGTATATTTAAGCCAATCCAATGATCACCAATTTTTTAAAATTTAATTTAATATATATATATATAATTATTATAGTTTTTAGGGATATAAAATTTAATTTAATATTTATATAATTTAATATATATATATATATACATATATAATTTATGTTGCTTAAAAGCGACACCAGTATTTAAAAAATACTTTATGTGGCTTAAAAGCGACACTAGTAATTAAAAATTATTAAAATGTATGTTTACGTCAGTTTAAAAACGACACCAGTATTTAAAAAATACTTTATGTCGCTTAAAAGCGACACTAGTATTTAAAAATTATTAAAGTGTATGTTTACGTCGGTTTAAAAGCGACATAAACATTTTATGACGCTTATAAGCGACAGTAAATCCGACGTCATGTTCAGTTAGTGTCGCAACTGCCTAATCCGCCACTATGTTAGATTAAAGTGACACCACCCATCGACACTATAACACCCTTTTGTAGTAGTGGCCATACGCAACTAGGGCTGGTTCGGGTCGGGATCCTGAACTGAAACCCAAAGCCTGAATCCCAAACCGACTTTCTTCGTGATAGGATTCTAAAACCCGAAACCATACCAGAATTTTGGTATTCCCGAATTTTGGGCATCCTGAAATTGTTTCGGTTTTTCGATTCGGGATCGAGAATGAATGCAGTTAGAAGTTATCAACCTAATTTAGGAAGATCGAATGAATGAAATCCCCAAATAACAAATTTTCAGTCCCTTAATCCCAAATTTGCAGACAACCCATAAAAAATCAGACAGTCAAGGATCAAAGAAGTCATCAATCAAAATTCAAAAACAGAAAAATACAAAGAAATCAAGCATGCAGTAACTGAAAATAGGGGATTTTCAAAACAAAAATCTTAATTTTAATTCTAAATCCCCAAATTGAAAGTTCAAAACCCTAATCCTCAATTTCAAAATCCAAATCCAAATCAAGGTACAATAATTTCATGAAGTTTGGCACCTTCAGATTAGAGAAGCTTCGATTTGGAGGTCATTGGAGGTGGAACCGTGGAAGTTTAGATTTGGAATATGGTGTAGTGGTCGATGACTCGACGACTGACATGTTGAGTTTGTGACAAAGGGAGGATGAGGAGGAAAGCAGAGGCCAGAGAGTGCAGAGACGATTCGAGGGATTAGAGAGAGTGTTGAGTCTGAGGCTATTGACATAGCAGATGAGGAGATGAGAGAGCGCAAAGATCCGAGAGGTTAGAGAGAGTTTGTCTGAGTGTGAGAGAGAGAGAGCGCAAAGTCATTTGAGAGATAAGAGAGAGAGTGAGGTCTTTTAGCCAATGGTTGAGATTTAATCTCAACCAAATCCAACGCTTATGGTTTATTCAAGTATATATAATATATATAAATATATATATGTATATATCGGTTTGGGATTCCCGAACATTTGGCAACCCATTCCCAATTCCCATACCGTAATCTCGGGATTATTTCGGTATGGGTTACCGGATTTTTCGGGATTTTTTATTTTGGGATTTTTCGGTTTCGGGTTCGGAATTTTTTGGTCGGGTTCGGGTAGTTCAGGATTTTTTTCCAGCCCTATACGCAACCATGCCTTTACGTATTTTTCTGGGCATTCAATCATTTGTTTATTAGTACGTTATCTTTGTTTACATGGAACTATTAATGTGTTATAAATAGGGTTTGCAAGATCGAGAAGATTAGCATGCTGAGAAAATATGGACATGCTCGAATTTAGACAAACACGCATTATTTGCTTCTCGTCATAGGTCTCTGTTTACGTGTCTTGTTCAAACAGATTGTGACCCGTTCAACAAGCAAGCGTCCTTCTGGGGTGCTCTACCAATATTGAACTTATATATATATATATATATATATATATATATATGTCACACCCCGATCCCAACATACGTCGCAAATCGACACGTGGCAAAGGAAAATAACATTCGTTGAATATGATATACCATACGGAATGAAATACTTTAACTACAACCCAAACTAAAAAGAAGGTAGCTAAGTTCTTCACAAGATATTTACAAATATGTACGTCCCAAAAAGAAGCATAATCTTTGCTTTACTAAGAACAAGTTTGAAGTGTTCAAAAGAAAGTCCCAAAAGATAAAGTATAAGAGGGAATCAAGGGTAACCTAATGCTCCACGTCTCTAATAACCGCACTGCTACCCCCACCTACGGACTTCTCGGAGTCTACTCAAACATGTCACCTGTATGATCAGTGCCTACACCATCGAAGTGGTGCATCGGGCAAACATCATCCCGGATAAGCTACGAAGCTCGTGTGAGTGACAATGATACAAAGTATGTGATACAATAATAAAACCAACCATCAATCACTATTTATAAACCTTGAATATAAATCATGCATGAGAAATCAATGCCAAACCTTTGAAAACTCCGAAGGAGTCACTCAGACATTTAACGATTCGTTTGAAACAATCACAACATCTCACAACCATATTCTCATACAACACAAGGAAAAGTAGGGTTGGAGTGACATAGTTCAGCCGAAGCCTATACTTTTGAAGCAATCTCTATCCAAACTCAATGAAACCCAAGGTGGATACGATCCTGGACCATCATTCAACAGAATCGCAGAGTAGGAGGGATTCCGGACCATCTCTCAACGGAATCCTAGTGAATACGATTCCGGACCATCACCTAACGGAATTGCGGAAGGCCAACAACCATAATGTATAACGGCTCGAAGAAATGAGACGAGCACAAGTTACTTAATTTACAAAAGCTCAACCAAGGGAAATAAGGCACAAATACTAAATTTAGAACGGATCAATGAAGCGGGAAATGAAACACTACCGAAGCAACAAATCTCCATCACGATGGGTTAACGGCCCACCACTAGCCTTCACATTTCATCACATCATGCCAATCAAACAAATCATACCATATTTCAATACACATACGTCAAATCTCATTTCGTAACTTGAATCAATGGCTAAGCATTAAAAATAACCATTCAATAGAAAACATATATATATAACCAAGTCATATCCACACATGATAACAATTACGAAAACAAGGTAATCACCAATATCACATATGTTAAAGTCACTCACCTGGAGTCTGCGTTAATGCACCCTAGCATGAGAGTTAAGGCATCACGTTCTATCACCGCCTAAACAAGGTACAAGTCCACATTTAGATTTCGTTCGATAATTCACGTACTTAAAAACTCTCATATGTCTCCCACAACAATATTTAATGAGAAATCGAACCATCATTCTAAGGTAGGGTCCATGATCTTACGTCACTTATTTTGTAAGATCCAATCGCCAGATTTTCACTTGAAAGTCCCTAAGGTCCTTAAACAATGTCTACCATAGCATACTAAGATTGGGTGTCAATTCAATGGTAAGATCGTCAATTGTTAGAATAATCAAGTGGTGGACCTTATCGATAATATACTCAACCAACAACATTTTCATAAATCGAATGTCACACATCGGGAAAATCGACTTTGTCCAAAAATTCTCAAATTTTACAAGAATGAAGATCTCAACAAGTAGAGTAAACTTTATACATGTGGCCAAGTCCAAATTGGCCGATAAGGCCCTCAATTTGGCTTGCACTCGTTGAAACCCTAAGGTGGGTGTTCTTCAATTCGGCTTCCTTGGTGTTCCAACGCCCCACCCACTAGTTGGGTCTTGTTCCTAGGTCCACGAGAAGTTGATTAAGGGTGATGGTGAAAGGTGATACTCTCCGGAATGACAATTTGACATAGAGAACCCCCGAGTTTTCCTGCGGATTTCTACCCGAATTAGGCCTTAAAAATCCTTGATTTCTGGTGGAGATGGAAGGAAGAAGATAGTTGAGCAAGTTGCAGGTAAAGGAGATAGGAAAATCAAATGAGAAATGGAGCAATTGGCCTGAAATTGGCCGGTTGAAGAGTGTGCTGGTGGAGCACACGGGTTCACAATGGGAGAGAGAGGATTTTTGCCTTTTTCCCTTTAATTGGTCCTTTCTACCCTTAAAAATCTGATTGGCCCCACCCCCCCCCCTTTTTATTATTTTTTATTTTTTAGTAGACTAACTTAACCTTTAGCCCACATGTGGAAATTAAACAATTCCCACAATCTATAGTTCACAACTTCAAACGTCAGTAACTAACCGTTATAATTCGTACTCACAAACAACTTTCGCCTATGCGTTCGTGGGTTCAAGATCTATTTAAAAACACTAGTTGTAACTTCAAACTATCAACAAAAGATAAAGATTGATTATGAAACTTCCAACTCGATAACTAATTAATTACTAAACTTATAATTAGTGGAATTAAAATTAACTAATAAAGATAACGTAATTGTGAAATATGAATTTAAATTACGAAATATGTAATAAATGGTGAAATTCCGGGGATGGGATTTCACAATATGTGTCTATATATATATATATCATGTATGTATGGTGGGCTTAAAATTTTAAATGTGATACTAATATCTTGAACGCATGAGTTCAATATATTAAACTGATGAATGTGATATTAAACTTATGAGTGTGATATCAATATAATAAACTCACATTAGTTATAGCAGTAGTGTTATGGGTATCAAACTCAGATCGCCCGATTCATATATATAAATTTCAGACTCACTCAAACTACTGTGGATTATTTGGATGGCCTAATCCCTAGCACTCAACATTCTTCATTTGTATGTTGTAAAACAATCAATTTGACGCATGATATGCAAATGAAATTCGAAGTCTACTTGATTAATAATTTGATAATTTAGTATGAGTAAATAAAGTGTTGTCTCGTAATGGAAAATTAAGGGACTTTGCATTTCCTTGTAAGAGTTGGGTTATTCTATTGTCAATTAATTTTATGATGGTATCAAAGCATGTTGGCTCACGTAAATAAAATCCTAATAGCCACATGTGCCCCACTCACGAGGACGCGGAATGTTGTTGCATACCGAAAAGGTAAGAGAATTTGCATGCCCTCATAAAGAGTTGGATTACTCCCCATATTACAAAATGAATCGGGTGAGAGAATAATTGTTAATATATTTTATGAACCAATGAATTATACTTCGTGGAATTTGGTGACTAGCTACCTCTTGAAAATTATTGAATCATAAATGTCAAACAAGGCTTTGACATTTTGAGTTAATCCAATCTATTTTATTGACTCTATAAACGATAGCAACGGAAGGAAATGTAACATTTTCTTAATTATTTGATTGACATCTTCTCTAATGATAAGGAGAGGTCCAGCTAGCTAGCAATATTTGAGAACTATAAACTAAAATAACAAAGGTGGTTTCGGACGATCGATATTAGTGTGGATGTTAGACCTAATTTCAAGGGCAACCATTATTTGTGCTAATATAATTATACCAATAGATTGGCCAGAGCAAAAGTCCAAATGCACTAATCATTTTAAACAAGTTATTTATGGTAAGTGCCAAAACCGACCTAATCGTTAGTATGTTTGGCACCGGCTGTCCAATATAAACCAACCAAAGTTGAGCATTTGGGAAGGTACAGGGTTAAAAGGACCATTAACTCATTAACAATTAAATTTGGATTTCATGCCAATAGTTTAAGCAAGTGATGATAGTGGCACTGAGTCGAAGTTGTTGAACATAGAATCTCTAGTCTCATAAACTTGTGGTTACATGTTCATGCTAAGTGTATATTTACGGTAGAAATATTATATTACTTCGCATCTTCATGCATGTTAGTATAAAATGGCGATGTTAGTATAAACTCGATTTTCTTTTTATACAAGCAATAATGATATTCAGAAATGGAGAAAACGAATTGATCAAGTCCTCAAGTACAACGATAAATAATCTTAGTAAGCTAAGCTATAAGCACCTTGCAATATAAACATAATATAGTACAGAAAGTGTAAGTGATTAATCAGTTTTCTTTTCATATATAAAAGACAAATGCTTTAAAATGATAACTTGTTGAAGTTCCAAAATAAGGATCCATGATTATCAAGGAATTTACTAACTTTGAAATAAAACATAAAAGCAATTTAGATAATTATGCTACCTTATGTCTAGTGGAAGCATAACATCGATGATGACAATGGGCATTTGTTTCCTTCAATTTTTTTTACAAGAAACGATAACGATTTTGTAGTACTAACAATAACAGTTTAATAGACTTACAATTCATCCTGCTGGATCATGCTGGCTGAGCATGCATCTTCCTTCGAAAACGATAGGGAGGATTATTAGCATGGGACATCAAGATTAAGACTTGTCACATAAGTTTGAAGTATATATATCCACAAAAACTCTTCTGATCAGTGACCACTTTCATGCATGCTACTAATTAAGGGTGTGATAACGATAATAAATTATATATGTATCTTATTGGTCCGGTGGGATGTGCCAGGTTCATTGATTTCCATGTCATGTCATAGTCATACTTTTTTAGGAAAACTAATTAAAAGTGTTTGATAATTTTGAGTTTTAACGATAATGATAAAATAAATGGTAAAGTAAATAGTATCAGGATTGACTTTTTAGTGTAAAAATGTGGTTTTTCGTTAAAGTGAATAGTAGCGGAAGCTTTTCGTTAAAATTCCCTACTTTTTTTAGAGGGGCTAACCTATTAGGACATTTTGTTTGAAATATTGTTTTGCGATGTGATATATAAAATGTTATTTATGGTAAAACAGTGGATCTAATACTCGTAAAATTAGACGTCATAGTTAAGTTGGAAACAATATCAGTGCAATTTTGTATTTAATTATAATTTCTGAGATTGATATAATTCTTCGCTTTGGTCTCTGAGATTTAAAATCAATAGAAATAGTCCTTGATTTTGTTCACCATTAATCATTTTGGTTATTCAGTAAAAATCTCCGTTAAATAAAGAACAAATAACAAAAATATTCTCAAGTTTTGTCAAATCATTTTGTCCTATTGATTATTAATTTGAGTGTTTGTCATTTTGGTCATTGTTTAACCATTGACGGTAGACAAATTTAGAGACCACTTCTATCAATTTTAAATCTCAGTGACCAAAGTGAGGAGTTATGTCAATCTCATAGACCATTTGAGCTAAAAAGCCTTATGGTAATTAAAGAGTGAGGATAGTATGCTTATGCCTTTGTGTGGTGTTGTGTTTTGTAAGAGTGTTTGTGAATACTTTTGGAAAGTTTAGGTACACTTTATGACATTTGACATAATATTAGTTAGAGTTTATGGGTCATATAAGTGTTTTATGGAGAATTACATGTCAAATACTAAGAAATATTAAGAAACATTTTCGAGTAAATTTTCTATAAAACTTTCAATGTATTATATAACGCAAACACTTTTAGCAAAACACTTACGAACATAAATAATTCTTACACAATCAATTCCAACAAGCTCCCAATCTTAAAAACTCAAAGAGTTCATCAAGACTTTCAGTTTGTACATGCTTATTGTAGCACTCAACTTATATAAATTATTTGGTAAGCTTTTTTCTCTCCGTCGTGAGAGCCTTTTCTCCTCTGTGAGAATCCGCCGTTGTGCGAGTTTCAGTGTGGGTGTGGGTGCTCTTTCCTGCTGGTTCTGGGTTCTCATCTGGTGTTGATGGATCTCCGTTAGGGCGACGTTTGCGAGGGGTGGGTGGATCTCTTTTGGGGCGAAGTTTCGAGGGGTAGGTGGAGCTCTTTATTTTTCTGCGATTGTCTTTGTTTGGGGTTGTATCTCTTCTGATTGTGGTGGGACTTTGGTGGGGCTGTCTGTCCGTGTCCTGTTTGTCTGCTGTGGTTCTGGATTTCTGTAGGGGGGTTGTCAGATTGGGGTTGGTGGAGCTTTAATTTCGTCTTGTGTTCTGCGATTGGGTTCGAGCTTCTTCTGGTGGGGCGGGTTAGAATGGAGGAGAGTGGTCAGGGATTTTATCCCTTCTATTATCTGAGTTGGGGGTTAGGGTTATACTGGGTGTTCAATTTGGGGGTTGAGATCTTATATCTCGGTACGATTGGTTTCGATGTGGGGTTGACAGTATGGCACAAATTTGGCCTCTGTGAGGATGGAGTTAAGGTGGGTTCTGACAAATCTCAAAGCATTGAATGCTGGGATGGTCTTTATGGGTCTTATGAGATGTTGGTTGGCAGCGTTAAAGGAGCTCATCCCCTTTTGTCCCCAAATGGTAGGGATGTGCAGGCTGATGCTTTTATTGACATAGTTATTGCACTTTTTTTTGCTATTACCGATGATTTGAGGCAGATTCAAGAGTTACGTCTGTCACCGGTGAAAGCTCATAGGGTTTTTTCTGAGCATTCCAAGTACTCTGCGGCATCTCTAGGGCTGTCGAAGGTGTGGAGTCTGCTACTTATGGAAAATCCTGGTGTGGAAGAGCTAGTTGTTCATTTGGATCGCTCGCTGGATCTGTCTACGATGGAGATTGGTGTTAAGTTAGTTGGTATGGCTTTGACGCAGAAGCCACTAAATAGGTGGGGTATCAGAAACATCCTTAACTCGGTGTGGAAGGATCTAGGTGAAGTGGGAATTAAATGGGTCCGAGAGAATGTGTTCATTATCTCGGTTCCGGATCAGAGTGTGGCTAAGAAAATCCTGGCGCAGGTGCCATGGGCTGTCATGAAGAAAAATTTTGTAGTGAAAGCTTAGCCCCCGGACCTTGCTTTGGAGGAGGTTGACATGAAGACTGTTCCTTTCTGGGTTCAAATCTGAGGAGTCCCTTTAAGTTTGGTTTCCAAAGAGAATGTTACTCGGCTCATTAAGACGGCTGGTGTTTTTCTGGAGATGGAGGATCCAGCAAAAGCTCGAGGCTTTTTAAGGGTGAGAGTGTTAGTTAATTCAGAGAACCCGCTTGTTCTTGGATGTTGGTTGAAAATGGAGGTTAACCGTGAGACTTGGGTTGAGTTTAGATACGAGAGGCTTCAAGATTTTTGCTATCATTGTGGGCGTATTGATCATATTAATACAGAGTGCTCTTTCGCGGCGAATATGGGTGGGGCGGAGGGCTATGGAGATTGGATTAAAGCTCCCCCTGTGCGCGAGTTTGTGGAGCATGTGCGCCCGTCGCGATTGGGAGTAGGCGAACGGAGGTTGGTTGGAATGGTTAGGGGCAGTGATCGTCCTGAGTTGAGGTTGCAGCGTTCGATCCACAATGAGGCTCCGAGCAGGAAAGACACTTCTGGGGTGACTGCTGGGGAGCTTGGTTCCCATGTTCGTGACAAGAAGAAATGGCGTAGGTTTCAGCGCCAAGCTTGTCCTGCTAGTCAGATTCAAGGGGTAGTGCCTCAGCTTCGTCGCCACCTGAGATGGGAGTGCGGTGATGAGAGTTTCCCGTCAGTTATTAATCAAGTGGTCTTTCAGGGGGGAGAAGGAGAGCATTCGGTTCGGATTCGGGATGTTAGTGAGGCAGATTCTGGGACTCCACCAGTTGGTGATTTAGAAGGGTTCACGGGGACTTTGGCTTCTACCTCTCGACTGTGCTCAAGCCTGTTGCGGCATGAGGTGGGTGGCATTAAGCGAGGAGTGGAGCCATCGAGTATGGACTTAGTTCCATCCCCGCAAAAGAAAACTAGAGGGCCCAACCCGGACGCGGATAGACAAGTGATACAGGACGGCACTATGGAAGTAAGTGATCTGTGGGATCAGGTGGAAGCTGATGCGGGAGAGAATGAGAGATGTGTCTTAACTGTTTGTGCGGGCAATCTGGCTCGGGGTGGTGGCGGCTGGCCCTCAACAGCCGCAAGATCGCCATGATTCTGGTGTTTTGGAACTGCCGTGGTCTAGGGTCGGACACGGCAGTTAGGGCCCTCCATGGGCTTATTAGAAACAAACGACCTTCTATGATCTTTTTATCTGAAACTAAAATGAAAAATCATAGATTAAATGGTGTTAGGAGACGTATGGGTTTTCATTATGGTATTAATGTTTCTCCGGTTGGCAGGGCAGGTGGGCTAAGTTTGTGGTGGGGTGATTCAGTGGAGGTGCAATCTCTGTTTTCTTCTAAGCATATTATTGATGTTATCTTGCGCAAGGGTGGGGACAGTAATTGGGTCCGTATTACTAGAGTGTATGGAACTCCCTACAGGGAGGATAAGGCTGAGTTTTGGGAGTGGATGTCGAGTCATTTTTCTCCTGCTGATATTCCGTGGCTTTGTGCTAGGGATTTTAATGAATTTCTTTGGGATCATGAGAAGTCTGGGGGGTGGAGGTTCTCTACAACAGGCCTAGGTATCTGGAGACTTTCATGCAGGTTACCAATTTGTGGGATTTGGACTTTAATGGTCCTGCTTTCACTTGGCATGGTATGCGCCATGGTCATCTGGTGGAGGAACGGATTGATCGGGCTTTGATAAACGGGCTTTGGCAGGATTTGTGGCCGAATTCTTTGGTTACGCATGGGACGGTTATGGGGTCTGATCATTGTCCTCTCATTATTCAAACCGAGTCGGAGAGTATGCGGGGGCGGAGAGCGTTCAAGTTTGAGGCGTTCTGGGCTAAAGAGATTGATTGTGATCAGGTGGTGCGCTCTTGCTGGAATAGGCAGGCTCCGAGTGAAATTTTGGTGAGGTGGACGAAGAAAATAAACGATTGCAAATCTAGTCTTATTCGGTGGAGCCGAAATAAATTCAAGAAGAGAGGTCTGTTGATTCAGGAACTCCTGCATCAGTTGCAGGAGCTTCAAATGGATTGGCGCTCTAATATTGAAGTCATTAAGCAGAAAACTCAGCTCGTCGATGAATTGAGGGCTCAGGAGGAAAGCTATTGGATGCAGCGTTCTAGAGTTAGATGGCTTCGTGATGGGGATGCCAATACAAAGTTCTTTCATAATTCTACTTTGCAACGAAGACGACGCAACCAAATTATCAAAATTAAGGATGAGCTTGGGAACTGGGTGGAGCAACCGGGACGTGTTCGAAAATTGGTGGAGTATCATTTTATTCACACGTTTACTACTGGGGGAGCCCGGAACTGGGGATCTTTTTTGGATTGTATTAGCCCGAGAGTGACGGAGGATATGAATCTGGCGCTCTTTAAGCCGGTGTCCGAGGATGAAATCAAGACAGCGATCTTTAAAATGGGTGGTCTTAAAGCTCCGGGACCGGATGGTTTTCAAGGCATATTCTATCAATCTTTTTTGGAGCATGTCTATGAGGATGTCTGTGCTTTGGTGAGGGAGCTGATGCAGGGGTCGTCTAGCCCGACTTCTCTTAATGCTATGTATATTGTTCTGATCCCAAAGGTTCCGCACCCGGAGACGGTTTCGCAGTTTCGGCCTATTAGCCTGTGTAATTATTCTTACAAGGTGTTGTCTAAGGTCTTGGCAAACCGGTTAAAGGTGATTCTTCCTATGCTTATATCTCCCTCCTAAAATGCTTTTGTGGCGGGTCGTCAAATTCAGGATAATATCGGGATTGCTCATGAAATGTTCCATTTTTTGAAAGGGAGAACTGCGAAACGGAAGTTTGAAATGGGAGTCAAATTGGATATGCAGAAAGCCTATGATAGAGTTGAATGGGATTTCCTTGATGCGGTTATGGAGAGAATGGGGTTTTGTAGTATGTAGAGAAGGCTTGTCATGGGTTGTGTTTCTACAGTTAATTTCGCTGTCCTTCTTAATGGGCAGCCAGGCAACAAGTTTGCTTCGTCCAGAGGTCTCAGGCAGGGTGATCCTTTATCTCCTTATCTGTTTATCATTCTGGGGGAGGTTCTTTCGTGCATGATTCAAGCTGCGATTGACGACAAACAGCTGGAGGGAGTTAGGATTGGTGTATCGGGGCCCATTATATCCCACTTGTTCTTTGCGGACGACACTCTTCTTTTTTTGCGTGCGGGGGATAATTATTGTAGAAATTTGCTCTCTATTATTGATAGGTACTGTGAAGCTTCGGGGCAGAAAGTCAATCTCCAGAAGTCCAGTATTTATTTTGGTGCGAATGTTCCGAAAGGGGTGGCTGCCAATTTGGGTGGCATTCTTGGTGTGTCTGTAGTGGATAATCCTGGCACTTATTTGGGTGTCCCTACCATCTGGGGTCGGTCCAAAAAGCGTGGCCTTGCTTATGTGAAGGGCAGAATTTTGGGAAAGCTCCAAGGGTGGAAGCAGAGTGCGTTGTCGAGGGCGGGCAGAGAAGTTCTGATTAAGGCTGTGGTCCAGGCCATTCCTGCTTATCCTATGTGCATTTTTAAATTTCCTTCTGTGGTCTGTCATGAGTTGGATGCCCTGGTTGCGAGATTTTGGTGGGGAAGCCATGGGGAGAACCGAAAGATCCACTGGGTGTCTAAGGAGGTTCTGGGCCTTCCCAAGGATATGGGTGGCCTAGGTTTTAGAAATTTTCAGGAGTTTAATGATGCGTTACTTGCTAAGCAATGCTGGCGTTTGCTTACGGAGCCGAATTCATTGTGGGCGAGGGTTATTAAGGCCAGGTACTTCTCGCATTGCTCTTTTTGGGAGGCTAAAAAAGGGGCTCGGGCTTCTTGGGCTTGGTCCAGTCTTCTCTCGGGCAGGGAGCTTCTTGCTAGCGGATCTCATTGGCAAATCATGGGTGGGGAAGAGGTGAGGGTTTGGGTGGATAGGTGGCTGCCCTCTCTCCCTTCTGGTCACCCTATGCCGCTTGGTTCTGTCTCTCTTACGTCGAACTTACGGGTTAGCTCCCTCATTGACTCCTCTTCCCGGCAATGGGATTTTGATTTTCTAAGACCGTTTCTTTCTTTAGCGGATCAACGGGCTATTCAGGAAACAATTATTGGAGACTCGAGGTGGAAGGACAGGCTTGTTTGGGCTGCTAACCGGAATGGCAAATACTCTGTGAAATCGGGGTATAGGTGGCTTCAAGTTCGCTCTATTGAGGTGAGGGATCATCGGATGCCGGTTGTTCGTTCGATTTCTAAAACTCTGTGGAAATGCATTTGGCAGTTGGCTGTTCCTCCCAAAATTCAGCATTTCTTATGGGTTTCGTTGCATCTTGGCCTGCCTACTGGTAAGGCTCTTTTTACAAGAAGGTTATCCTCCTCTCCCTCTTGTCCTCTTTGTCAGAATATTGATGAAACTGTGGAGCATGTCTTCCTTCGCTGTCCTTGGGTGGCGGCTGTTTGGTTTGGTGGAGCGTTGAATTACAAAGTGGACGCTGCCGGTATTGTTTCGTGGGATAGGTGGTTGCAGGATGTGTTTTCTCCTAACTGGGGTTCTTCGGCTGACAGGCAGTGGTTCCAAGCTTATGTTTCGTTCTCTTGTTAGTTCATCTGGAAAGCTCGCTATGATTTTGTGTTCAACCAGGTTCCTGTCAATCCTTCTAAGGTTATTTTTTCGTTGTCGACCGCCTTCGGGAACTTTTTGCTTGCTGTGTCTTCTGTGGGTATTGCTCGGCCTGTCTCGGTTTCTCGGGAGGAGGTTGCTGTCAGGTGGTGTCCTCCTTCTTCTCCTTTTGTTAAGATCAATGTGGATGCTTGTTGGTCTAAATCATCTCGGATGGGTTTTGCGGGGGTGGTTGCTAGACAGGACGGTGGGCGTTTCCGGGCTGCGGTAAGGTCTTCTGTTTTGGCTCCTTCTTCTCTTGTGGCTGAGTCCTTTGCGATCCTGCGTGGTTGTGAATTGGGTGCCTCGTTGGGTTTCAGTTCTGTTATCATTGAATCTGACTCTCTTCAGGCTATTTCCTATTTAAATGGTTCTCTTGAAAATGGCAGTTGGGAGGCTTTCCCCATTTTGGCTAGAGCTCAAAGGTTGGGATCAGCTTTTCAGAACTGTCGCTGGTCTTGGGTTCCAAGATCAGCCAATTTGGCAGCGGATGTTCTTGCGTCGGCTGATGTTACGGAGATGTGTGATTTTGTTTGGGTTGACAAACCCCCATCTTCGTTAGTTCATGTATTAAGTAATGACGGACTGCCTTGCCCTCATTAGCAGGTTGTGGTGGGTTTGGGGTGACACTCTCTCTTAGTGATTGTGTCGGTTGTTGTATCCCTGCTCACTGCTTTGCTTGGTCATTATTTCGTTGTGTTTGCCTTGTCGTAGGCTCTCTTGCTTCTGTTTGGCTTCTTAGCCTTGGGTTTCTTAATTTAAACTCAATTCTTCAAAAAAAAAAAAAAAAATTATTTGGTCTTGTCGAATGAGATGCCGTCAGCAGCTAGACAACATGACCCATGACTTTCATATATTCATGCCTCTATTATTTGGTCCAAAGTTGAAAGGGAGCTTGAAAAAGTTAAAGCAAACTATAATTTTCATAGGAATTAAAAACTCAGTCCAATGTCAGCAATGACCAAATAGGAAACCCCTTGAATAATTCAGTTAAAAAAGCTCCAAAACCTCAAACCATGTCAAGTTCTAAACGTCATCGATTATCCCATGTTACCAAAAATAATCGAGTATTTAATAAGAGTTTAATTACTTGAATCTCCCAACCTGTAAGAAAATATGATTAATTAAGATTCAAATTAGTGAATAGGAATCTATTTTCTAACCAAATTGTATCACTTGCTCAACAAGCATTATAATTTGAGCAGATTAATAACATCTCGACTTTAGTTCTACTGTTGTTTTAGTTCGCATCAAAGTCCTCGCAAGGCAGCCAAGTCAGCAATGAGTAATCAGAGAACGCTAGTGAGCCTTTCTGGTTCACTTTTTTTTGTACGCTTTTTCGGTCCTTTTCCTGGGCATCATAAGAATCCAGTTATTGTAACTGTTTATCATACATCGTGCGATCAGAAACTATTTCAAAATTTAAAATTAAATATAAATAATACCTAACAAAAACTGATCGCACGATATACAATAATCAATCACGATCATGAAATCTTTAGGATCTCTAAAAACAAGGATCCCTTTCCCGCTTTTTGGGACACTTTTTTTTTCTCCTGGTGGTAGGATTTAACAGAAGCCGACGAGATGTAAAGGACGTGGCGCACGGGCCTCGCATTTCCATGCACTATATTAGAACACCTTTGTCCTCTCACTCATGGAAATAAGCATATTCCTCAGAATGTACCATTTTTATGCCTTCTTTTTTTATTTTTCAACAAGATATTAAAATATTCAAAGTGGCAAAACACTTTTTGTTCTTTTGAGTTTGTGAGGCGGAGCTTGATTCTTCAGTTGGAGCATTATTTGGAATATTAAACAAGTAATTAGATGCATATGGTTGGAGTTTTATGGTATAATATTATGCAGGGAAATGGCCAAATTGGGATGATCAATTGAAACTAATTGTATAGTTAAAGACGTTACGGCCGGGGAATTATGTTTCGTTGCATAATTTGTTATAATTTCTCATATGTACGTATTGTCAACATAATCAATTTTATTTCTGCACGTAAATTAATAAGCATAGTGACGTACTCCGCGTGTAAGACTATTCAAATCATATTTATTGATTACATTATTAACTTACCTATTTGATGTCGCCTATCAAGTAAGCCAACTTGTATAAAAGATATACGTATCTAGAGACCATGGGCTTCGCGAGGGAGAGTTAAATGATTTACTTGTAGTGTTTTTTTTTATTTGTTCATGCTCATAAACATAAAAGAAGACAAAAGTTTATACAAAGTTAACAAATTTAACAAAAGAAATTTCAACGGTTGATTCTTCTTTGATATCTCGTATGTGAATCATGTGATCATATCAATAATGGACTCAATAATTAAGATGTTCATAACAAAAAAGAAGATAATTATATTTATTTGGAAAAAGAGAAAATTGAGGTTGCTCATGCACCCTTTCCATAAGTGACACCCAAATAAGAATGACGGCTCTCATAGGTGGCGCCCATTTTTTTCAATAATTTTTTTAGTGAAAGTATTTTTATTTATTTTCATATGATTTTTTTTTAACGATGGAAACTATTTTCATATGATTTCAATCACCTAGATCCATGTCTCTTTTTTTTCTTAATTAATTTAAAAAATAATTACATTTACCATGGCAAAGATACTTTGATGAAACTAAACAGGTCACATGGTAGCCATCCGTCAATCAATTGGTTTAATTTTAGACAAGTAATAAATATTTATTGAACGTTGTCATTACTTGATAAGTATTATCGATCAATTAATTAATTGATTTACTTGCATTAAATCGGTTACGCCATTGAAACTACGCATTGAAAAAAAAAAAAAAAAGCAACTGAGGCTATAAAGAATATCCGATACGATCCCCAAAAGCCCCGACCTTCTCTCTATAAAAACGACGCTTCTATCTCTCCCCGTCCGTCATTCTGCTATTCGATAAGCTGACATGAAACTGGAGTTCAATAATCATCACCATCCAGAGGATCAAGAGACCGATAGCGATAGCGAGATGTGCAGAACTATCGAAGTCGTCGCTGGAAGCGGAGGCTTCCAGCTATCTCCGGCAAAGCAAACCCCCGAAGACGACGTCTGCGCCGACGACCTCTTCATTCCGCCGCTCAACTTCTCCTTGGTCGATAACGGCATTTTCAGGTCGGGTTTCCCGGAGTCTGCCAACTTCTCCTTTCTCCAAACCCTAGGCCTCCGCTCCATCATGTAAGCAAATTCATTTCCTGCTATATATATTACATATATGTGCGTGTGTAAGTGTTTGATAAATTTCATTTCCCAAAAAAAAGTATGATTAATTTCAGGTGTTTGATTTTTATATCTAATGACTGTCATTTATGAAATTTAAACTCAAGATTTATTCGGATAAAGCGGAGTCTAACGTTTTAGACCGAATTTTTATATGCAATTTAAGTGTTTTGATATTTTCTTTATTTCATAACGATTTCGTTGAAATTTGAACTCAGAACTTACTCCAATAAAGCAGAGTCACCCCTTGACCAAATTTTCATGTCTTGTTATAGTGTTTGATTTTTTCTATCTGAATTATGTATTCCTAATGTCATTATGTACACATGTATGTAGATGTTTGTGTCCAGAGCCGTATCCAGAGGCGAATATGGAATTTCTAAAATCCAATGGGATTAAGCTCTTCCAATTTGGGATTGATGGCTACAAGGTGTGTCTATTTTTCTGCTCAATTCGATTGGATTGGATATCGTCCCCTCAAGCTTAAGTTTAATTTTCTGCTTATATTTTTTTTATCTGTTTTTTCTGCTTATATTGATCATTATAAATTGACTGCCTTTAATCTAAACAATATCAATAATGTTTCGTAGGCTAGAATTCACACACACAATATATATTCATGAGTTACTGAATAAATCAATCAAGTAGTACATATATCATAAATGTGGTCACTTGGCGACCAGTGACGAATTCAGGATTTCGTGTGTGGAAGTGTCTCTCACATATATAGGTAATTTGAACTCATAATATGATATATTGAAGTAATTTTCATAAAAAGTGAAAGACCCTAAACCAATAGAAAGATCCAAAAATATTGCACAAATCTAGAAAGCCGAATATGAGGTATAGGGTAAGCAAGAAATATTATTAAATATAAGTTAAAGCCAAAAAAAAGTTAATAGAATAAGGAAGGGAAGTGAAGCATGCACCATAATAAGAGAGATGAAGAGAAAAATGAGGTCTGACCTGGAATGAAAAAGAATTTGATTTAGAACAGAAGAAAAAAAAGTTAGGATGGCCCCGGGGACCATTGGTCCATTAGTGGCTCCACCACTGTTACAACCAAGGAATGCATGGTAACCAACCTTGAATTTGATATTAAGGATGGAAATATTATAGATGTGCTTTTAATGTTTTAATTTCAACTTTTGGTTTCAATTTTAACAATAAATGAGTCTTGATCACCAGGTGACTAATAGAGCGAGATTGTATGTACATTCATCATGTTTTACTAATACACGATTATCGTCATCAAGATGCAGTGTTGGATGAGTCATAATGGCTCATTTATTATGGACGTCCTTTTTGTTCTTCTTGTTTTTGTGTGATAAATTCAATAATTATATAATTATATAATTTTGTTAAAAACGAAATTATTTATTTTGTGTGCGGTATTGTTTGTTGGTTTTGTTTTTGGATGGGATGACAGTTATTTTGTCTTGGCGAGAAGGCCACGAGTTTCTGTCACGTATACTGAAACAATGTTTCATGGATCCTGCCTTGTGTTTATGGGATGCCGCCCTATGATATGTTCAGCAGTTTGTGTCTCTTTGCCAATGTTATTACACTAAACCATGGGGCGGCATCTTGTTTTTAATCTTTGCGACACGATGAAACAGATTTATGTTTAGTTTTCCGTCGACACATCCTTATTTTACATCTTGAATTACTTTGATTGCATGGATGTTGAATCAAGTTCCTCATTACCGTGAATTCATATCCAGCGAACTGATATCCGAAATTGAATTGTGAATTCAGGAGCCTTTTGTAAATATCCCGGACGATACAATCCGTGAAGCACTAAAAGTTGTCCTTGGTACTGCACGAACTTAACAATATTTCACTTAGTTTCTTACTTAACCAGACCTGCAGCACTGTGGCTTACACTAGTTTACTTGTATGCAAATGCAGATGTAAGGAATCACCCTGTCTTAATTCATTGCAAACGAGGCAAGGTATGTACAATATACACTGTTGGATTCCTATATTCATTCCCTGATTTTGAGTAATCCATGGTATCGCCGGTTCCAGATGGTTGCTAACTCAGAGTGTATTTTTCAGCATCGAACGGGTTGTCTGGTGGGGTGCTTGAGAAAATTGCAGAGATGGTGCCTCACGTCTGTTTTTGACGAATACCAGCGGTTTGCAGCTGCGAAAGCTAGAGTTGCGGATCAGAGGTTTATGGAGATGTTCGATGTTTCTAGCATGAAACATCTGCCGATGACGTTTTCATGTTCCAAGAAGTAAAATCAGCCAGTATTATTGAATGGCATTTGCTTCTTCATTTAGTCGAAGAAGAGAATCAATCGTAGGTCTTCTCCTAGCTACTTTGGAATAAATAAAATAGGGAAAGGTGATGAGTTCCTGGTATGCATTTCGGCGGAAAAGGAATTATTTCTTCTTTTTTCCTTGATTCATAATTTAAGCATCCTTATATAAGATATCACTTTGTGTTCTTTGAGACTCAACCTTCTCCTCATCTTTTCCTCTGCTGTGTTTTCTGGTATATTTATTCAACAATTATGGTGGCAAATGTATCCGGATTTCTTCTCGAAAATCTGTAGTTAGCTCGATTTAGGTTTAGATAGATGACGAAAAACATCTTGTCAATGCGTGTTCATGTTCTGTTATGCAGCTACTTACAATTGATCGATCTTTTGCCTTGAAGTTGTGATTAGTAAAAGCATTTGTAGAAAATACAGTACAGATGCTACTAATTTATCGATAGGATGTGCAAAGATGTATGTAATTCAAGTAGAGTAGTAACATCGACGATCCATATAATGAAGTGACTCGGAGAATCAGAACAAAGGTTTTGAAACAAATGACGAAAGAGCTGAAGAAGAACAAGAGAGAAGATATAATGATTATGTGGTTGTTGATCGGAAAGAAATTAGCTGCAAAGAAAATCCAATCGGGCAGATAAAATTAACAAAAGTTCTATAACCACGCTGATCTCGCGTCATTAGGCAGATCTGCAGCCAAACATGAGGCAGATCTGCAGTCAAACAGGTGACATCCACCACAAAAAATTAGTCAACCAACATATCTGATGAAACAATAAGTTTTGAAACGTACGAGTAAGCTTTTGAATGTTAGATACCAAGGTCATCAAGGTGCTCAAATATTATGGGTGGTTTGTTCCGGTTCTAAAAGGCGTTGGGCAAGTCAAGGAGCGGGTAGGAGCCTAGAAGACTAGGCGGATGCCTAGGCAGGGGCAAGATGGTTTTTATTTTTAATTTTAATTTTAATTAAATTTATTATATAACACATATAAGTCTCTATTTAAACTTACAATATATATATATATATATGGGAGTTTTAACGGAAAAATGCCTTATACTATTCATTCTTAATCACAAGGACATTTTGTGTGTGAAAAGTCCATAATGGATCAGGCTCTTTTCTTTCTTTACTCTTCTGTCATTACAGCGGGGTTCACAATGATGTTGATATTTTTGTCTGGAAAAACATTATTTTACATTATGCTATTAAACTTATGCTAATTTACAGCCAACTCTTCATGTTTCCATCATGTTGTCGATGTTATGCAGCTCCTCTTCTGTCAAATTATTTCAGCATTGTTCATCGCCTTCTACTAACTTTGCATCTCTTTCTCAATCTTCTTTCACCTTGCAGTACATTTCTGCTGTTTCTTCTTTGAAATTTTGAAGCTTCCAATAAAATTGATGACTGATCATTGTCTTGCTGTAAATATACATATCTTCTTCTTCTGCTACTAGTACCATATCATACCTAAAATTTTCAAACTCATCTAAGGCAAACATTTGGATCCCTCTAAATTTTAAAATATCTTTGTATGAAGGAGTCCACCTATGTGAGGAGATAGGGGATAGTCTAAAGGACCCTTCATTAATCATGACTATATGTCTAGCTTTCTCCTTATGCATATGTACATACCAATCTGGAGGACTACTAATAAAGCTTATGCAAATTTCTTTCCACCTTTCCAGATAATCTTCTGCTACTTTTATAAGTTTTTCAAAAAACGACTCTAGTTGGGAAATACAGTTTATGAATATTTTATCAAGATAACCAAACTCTAATAGTAAGGCAGGAGTAATTTCTACCACATTATACTTTTTTTCTGATGCTCATAACTAAAATACCATGGTCTAAAATCTCTCATATTAATCCTGGTCACAACTATGCTAACCTCTGGTTTACAAATACAATTCTCTATACTATCACAAAGATATGGTGAATACATCTTTGTAATAATATCCATCTCTGGTTTTGGATCAAAGATGGACTGATACAAGACGCATTGTAATCGTAGTTGTAATTCTTTCATGGATTGTGATGCTCTGCTCAGGATCTCATTTTGCATATCTGTTGGCATTATTCTTAGTTTTACTTTTGAAATTTCATCTAATAAAATATCATCTAATATTAAGTCTAAAGATATATTCCTAAAAAAACTTTCATATTTTTCTTTTTTTGTCTTTGTCACTCAGATGCTGATGCTGCTCATTATTTTGATGTTGTTCCATTTCAATGTCTTCTTCTAAAAGCTAAATCGTAGTCTCTTCTATAGGCTCATTAGCCTCTTGTTCTATTGGTTCAATAACCTCTTTTCCTTTATTATTATGCTGATCAATTTCTAAACCTATTTTCAATTCTCTTTTCAGGGTGTCACTTATCTTCTGCTTCATTCTAAGAGCTTGGAGTTCTTGGTTCATTTTGGTAAACTTACTGAGTAAAGACTCGTGTTCTCTGGAGATGACTTAAAGGTTGTGCTCAAGAGAATGAATATGATGTTGGCTTTGATGGAAATTAAAATTAAAACTATCAAACTCTTGTTCCAAGGCTCTAATTAATTTTTCATGACCTAACCTCATGTTTGGTTGCTTGATTTGAATATTCCAAAAATTATCTAAGAGAACATGTTGCCCATCAGAAAACTCTGGTGCTCTTGACCTATATCTCAATGTTAGATTTCTGATTCCTTCAACAATATTGCCATTAAAATTGAAAGTAGGTACTGGTGGTGATGTTGGTCTGCTTATGCTATTATGAAATCCACTGAATGGTGGAGGTTGATGGTGCATCATTATACTATTGAAATAAGCTCTTCTGCCTTGCGACCTTGTGTTATTTGCTGATGATGGTCCACGATATTCCATACATGTTCAACAAATTAATCTTGATAAGATATCGGCTAATGTATTGTCATTCCCTTTTATATGTTCAAAAATTGGTTTAAAATCATTTCCTGTAATTGAATCAACAAAATTAACTCATCTTCGGGCTGCCTGTTTATTAGCATGTATCTTATTATAATGAAAAACTATGTTTTGACAATCT
The DNA here is from genome assembly GCF_042453785.1 of Malus domestica. Classification (NCBI taxonomy): domain Eukaryota; kingdom Viridiplantae; phylum Streptophyta; class Magnoliopsida; order Rosales; family Rosaceae; genus Malus; species Malus domestica. The sequence continues at coordinate 8,335,893 of NC_091669.1, read as the reverse complement.
GTTCTAATAGTAAATACTTCATTATGTAAAAATAAAGAAAATGCTTCAAGTGAATTAATTATCTCTAAAATTTCTAAATCTATTGATGGTAATCTTAACTGTACATCACTAAATTTTCCTAATTAATATCTACAAACTTGTTCGTCAGACTTTGGTGACTCTTTATGCTTTTTTTGGTATAGTATATCTGCCCATCCTAATCATGAAGCATATGTTTTAACTATCTTGTAACTATTATCTAATGGTAATGTTAATAGTTTAAGTTTAGTAATTTCTTCTTTTATATTTTGAACTAATTTAATATCTTCACTATTAAAATATTTTTGTCCTGTTTTGCTAGTTTTACTATGTAATACTGTCATTTTCCTTCTTAAATCAGGGATAAATTTTTTTGCATAATTTAACAATCCTAAAAATGCTTGTAACTGTTTCTTATCTTCTAATTTGTCTGGAAATTCTAACACCTTTTTAGTTATATGATCTTGTAATTGTATTGTACCTGACTTGATACACATTCCTAAAAATTCTATATCTTGCTTTTCTAATGCTATTTTATTTTTGCTAATCACAATTCCATTATTGATAAATTCTTGTAATATTATCTTTAAATGCTTCCTATGTTCATTTTTATTTTTAATATGTACTAAAATATCATCTATATAAACACTACAAAAATTATCATATTTTTTTGAAAATTTGATCCATCTTTCTTTGAAAGACTGAATGAGCATTTTTAAGTCCAAATAGCATAACTAGCCACTCAAAATGTCCTTCTGGACAAGTAAAAGTTATCCACTCAATTGATTCTTCTGCTAATCGTATTTGCCAAAATCCCGATTTACAATCAAATTTGCTAAAATATTTACTCTCTTGAATTTTATTTATAAGCTCATCCTTATTTGGTAACTTATAACTATCTTCATATGTATTATTATTTAGTCTCTTATAATTATAAATTATTCTAACCTTACCTCTCTTTAGTTCTGAATGTTTTCTTACAATAAATGTTGTTGATCGATGTCTAGACTTTGAGGGTCTAATTTCTTTTAAATTTAACAATTTGTTGCTCAAACTCTTGTTTATCTATTAGGCTACAAGGCATATCAGTTGTCTTAATGGTTAAATCTGGGTTAATTATATCTAATTTTGCAAGTATTTTATTTTTACTCCAATGTAACTGTGGGTCTTCTCCTATAATTCTAGTTTGTTCTGCTAATTGTAATAATTCTTCTAAACTCCTTGGTTTACTTAACTATAATATTTCTATACGGTTTCCTTCTTCTAAAATTGGATATTCATGTTCAAATATGTCTTCATCAAATTCTTCTACGTTATTATGCTCATCATTTTCTTTTGAGTTTTCTAAATGATAACTATCTTGGCCACTAGGCTCTTTTATACTTATGTTTTTGTATGCTTCTAGAGTATTACTTTGGTCAATTATTGTAATATCTCTTTTGAAAAATGTTATGGTAGGGTTCATAAATAAAAACCTTGTAAACTTTTCAAAAAATTTAAACCTAAAATGAATGGATATGATCTTATTGGTGAAACAAATGTTAATGGTAAATTAAATTGTTGTTTTTCTACTTTAATAAAATTATTATTTATACAATGTGTTAAGTAAATTGGTCTCTCATCAAATTGTGTTATTCTCACTGGTTTTGCTAATTTTTGTATGTATTTTTCTGGTACTAACTCTTCTCTTATGACACTCTTTGTACTCCATGTATCTATCATAGCTATTGTTTGTATCTTATGTTCTTTTGCTAATTCTATTTCACAATTTATGGTAATTAAATAACTATTTTTTGGTTTTTCTATACTATGAACAATATTTCCTAATATTTCAGTATTTTCTTGTGATTCTACTTAATTAACTTCTAATAACCTATTACTATACCACTTTTCACATAATATTGAATATGTATTATAGAATTTATTTGCAACTAATTTACTACACTTATAACATTTTTATGGCCAACCTAAATTAATGTATTTATATTATTCTTCATGTTGCTCTTCTATGAATGCACACATATACTCTTCTAGATCACTATTTGTGCTACTTGAATCTTCCGAGTCTATATCTATCATGTTAATACTCTCTATACTATAAATACTCTCATTATCACTTAAATCATCTAAACTGTATATTGACTGAATATCCTCATCTTCTTCTAACTTAAACAATTCCATCAAATATACTTTTTCATTCGATTGTTTACCTAATTTTGGACATTTAGGTTTAATATGTCCAGCTTCTCTACATGAATAACATTTACAACTACTCTTATCTTTTGGTGCTTTATATTTTCTAATTCAAGGTTTGCCATTTCTTTTTCTAAATTGCTTTGGAATATATTTTCTTTTCCTATATGTTCTTGAAGGTTTTATACTGAAATTCTTATGCTGTTTGTAGGGTTTATATGACTTATATTTCTTTTTGTATATTTTCTTATGCTTATTTTTCTTATGGCAACCATATTGTTGTGGTAAATCTATATTTTTACAACTCATTTAAAATTGCTTCCTAATTTGTCTCTTAGCTTTTATTTGACTACACTCTTGTCTAAGTATATCATATACACGTTGAATTCTAGGTCCTATTGCAATATCATTCTTCTTTAGATGTTTTTGCCATTCATTCCAAATCTTTTCACTTATTGGTCCTTTTATTTTTGTCATATAAGTATCTAATAAATTAATATCACTAATTCTACATTTTTTTCCTAAATATTTAAAGAAATATGTGGTATACTCAGCTATATACTGTAAATCGCAAATTTGTAATTGTTCTAAATTTCTAATTGCTCTTATTTGTTCTTGTTCGCTTCTGTCATCTAACCTATTATGATCTAGAAACTCTTGTTTAATCAAAGTAACAAAACCATCAATATTAAAATGTGTTTTAGCTGCCTGATGCTGTTCTGGATTTTGGACTTTTCATAACTGGAAATAATCAAAAACTAAATCATCCAAAGTATGCTCAAAGTAATCTAACATTTTTTGTGAATTACTAAAATCTAACATTAATGCTGCATGTACGCAGCCTTTTTCCCATCTCTCAATCGTTCTTTCTCAATCTTGTGGATCTACATTATCTAAGTTTAATATTTACCAGCTATATTAATTTGTTCTAACCCTCTCAAATATGGAATTCTATTTTTTCTGGGTTTTATCATACTTTCTTATATATAATCTACTTTTACTTTCTCATTATATTGTTCATTTGTTGGTCTCAAAAATTGTTGATCAGTTCTACTTGCATGTCCTGGATTTTCTACTCCTAATGTACTACTTTCTTCTGCTGGATTACATTCTGCTTTCAATTCTAATAAATTATTATATTCTTTTGATCCTAAAATATGTTCTACTCCTATTTCTAAGATTAATTTTTTCATCTCTTCGTCTGAAATTCTATGTAGTCCTAAATCATATGTCTTATATTTTTCCAAATATTATTCTTCATCTAAATGATCAATATCTTCTATGAGGTTATCTACAATATGATCAAAATTTTGCTCAACTAAATTAATATCTAAATTATCAAAAACTATATGTATATTCTCATTTTCGATCTCACTCTCATCCTCTTCTACTTTTTCTAGCTGCTTATAATTACTAAACATAATTGTTGTTTGACCTGTTCTAGTTTCATATATTTGTACTTTATCTGGTTGTCTATTTGTTAATACTTGTAAATTAGGCAATATCCATTGGGTTCCTTCTAAAAAACTATTATCTACGGGTTTTGCATCTATCATATTTACATGTTTACTACCAAATGTTTGAACTAAATTTTGAAACTCTAAATTAAACTTATGATTATATCTATCAGACACTTTACCTATATACATTAAGCTAATACACAAATTTTTATACTCTCCTTTCATATTATAATTTTTTGTTCTTATGCTCACTTTAATATATTTACTAAATTCATTAATCGTCATAACATAATTTGGAATACAACATATGACTAATAAGTTTGAACTTAAGTCTACTTCAGCTGTTGCTATTGCTGCTTGTTGGTGATTATCTCATATGTCATCATATATGTATATTAATGCTTTGGTGCCTACTTGTGCTCTGGTTAATCTTGATATTCCGATTAATATTATTCCTATATGAATCTGACTAAAATGTGATTTTCTCAAATGCATAATAGCTTCTTTACTAATTAAATTAAGTGTAACTTCTTTATCGATACAGCTAACTTCATATTGACTGATGCTACTTACAATTCTACTTCTGTTTTCAAATAAACCTAATTGATATAAATTATATTTATTTTTATGTGTTATCTCAAAACCTCTTCTAATAAATTCTTGAGCTTCTTCTTCATTAGGATAAATATCTTCAGCTCTAACTACTTCTTTTCTTTTTTTCCTAAAGAGTTCCATTTTCTATTATCAAAAGGATTTAGCTTAGGCCTTCTATTATTATTTGCACTTAAAGTTAAATTTTCTAATTTATCTAGCAAAGATGGTGGAAGTGATGAAGATGCGTTATGTAAAACTTGGTTTATTTCTGCTATTTGTTCTTCAACTTGATCTAATTTTTCAGCCAAACTTAAAACTAATTGAATAATTAAATTATTTTGCATAATGGGAATATTACTGTTGGATACTTGTGTTGAAAAATCTGTTAAACCTATTGATTCCTTATCTAACTAACTAATTTCTTTCAAAACTTGGATATATTTTCTGCCACTTCTAGAGTCGGTCATTAAATTAATAATTTATCTATTTTATTATGCAACTTATCTACTTGTTCACTTAACTCTTTTGTATTAATTGAATTTTTTGAACTTCTAATTTTAGCTGCTCAACTATTTCTAATGATCTAAGTTCTATTTGCTTCGGTTTACTATCTTTGATATCAACAAACTATTTTATCTCTCTTTTGCTAGGAAACCTTTGAATATTTTTATTATTATCTTCTAACTGAGATGTAATATAATCTAAATTTTGTCTAATTATTTTTATGGATTTTTTCTGAAAATGCTCTAACAACTGGTTTAACAAATGATTATGCTTATTATTTTCTAATTTTATATTTTCTGCTTGACTAATAATAAGATTTATAATACTATTGGCTTGTGGATTTTCTTCACTATGCAAAATATGATTATGCTTTCTTGATGGAAAATAACAAACTAAACTGCTTGTGGATTTTCTTCACTATGCAAAATATGATTATGCTTTCTTGATGGAAAATAACAAACTAAACTATTTTGGTCTAAAGTTATTTTTCTTTTTTGAGGTTCACTAATTTCTAAATTAAGATATTCTATCATAAACTACAGTCTACCTTTCTCTAGAGTTACGGCTAACTGGTTTCTTAGAAACTCTCTTTCTTCTCTCAAGGTCTCTAAAACTTGATATGTTGCTCCTTTTGCTTTTAAAATTTTATGCTGCACTTCTGTGTTATTATATTTACGAATAAATGAAGGATGTTCAAGATAATCAAGATAAAACTTTTACTTCTTCAAAGTACTGACAATTCTTTTGGATATATATGTTAATCTTCTCTTTATGCTATTTATAATTGGATGTTTGGGACAATAAATACGTGGTAATTGTGGTTGACATGGTCTACAAAGACAATAATATCTGTTGTTCATACAAAATAAACAAGTGTGATATCAGTTGTGTTAATGACTTCCGTCCTCAAGGTACTTTACTATTATAATTATACTATTAAAATGCTAAACTTGGCTCTGATACCCAATTCGCAACGCATGCTCTGTTAAATAGTCAGATGACCATTATAACAACTAGACATAAAACCTTACACATGGAACTCGACATGTTTCAACATGACGGCCATTCACAATACAAGTATAAGGCTTTAACGACTGAACTCAGAGGTACGAAGAACTCAGAGGTACCCTGGTTATTGTCTAGTTATTTGTATGGCAAACATTCAACTATAACAGAGTGCTCGAACAAAGTATGATCGTCAGTTTAGCAGGTTAATAATATAACTACAATAGTGTTTCCCTGTTTTGGACTATAAGTCTAATTAAACAAGCACACTAAAGAAAGAAAAGAAAGCTTACTTAAGACTTGGAGATTACTTGAATATGTACACTTGAACTTTTATTGATATATGGAATGTTTACAAAGATAGTTGTTTACAAGAAAGTGTTTACAAGGATGCCATGAAGACTACGAATGCTTGAAAGTATGAAGATGGTGTGAGTATGAGAGTAGGGTGTTCAGGTGTTGAGTGGTTGGGACAGTGGTGGTCTGTATGGGAGGAAAAACTCCCTTATATACAAATCCTAAAATAGAATAACATTCCAATATTTACAACTTTTTGGATAGTGACAACACACTGTTTCTGAAAACTGTCAGCACTGTTTCTAAAAGTTGTTTGTCATGTCACGTGAATTTATCTTGTCTTGGTTGCTACAATGTTGGCCACATTTTCTTTTGCATGTGAATCCATGTTGTCTTAGTTGTTGCAGTGTTTGCCACATTTTCTTTTGCATGTGAATCTGCTGCATGATTTGTCTCCTGGTGCACAATTTTTTGCATGTGATATCCGTGACATGCTCTCTCCCTTGTCTTCTTTTACATGCCCATTTTGGGTATTATTGAACTGTTTTGTCCTTATGGTTAAAATGAAAGTTTTTGGGGAGGTTTTGGTTAGTTTTCCATATTTATACACATAATTGTATTGAGAAACATAAATTGAAAGAGAAATGATATATAAATTATAAAGTACTAGAACATGTGGAAAACATGGGCAACAAGCATTATAATGAGTGTAGTAATGCTCACCTAAAGTCATCATTTTGAGAACATGTGAGGTCTTCTTTCATTTGAACCCTTAGATTAGTGTGACGGTAGGTCAATCAGTAATCTTAAATTATCTTTGTTACACCCTAACAAAACAATAATTCCGATTAAAAGAGAAGAAAAAAAAATGTTAATGCGTGAAACCCTTCCGTCTTCTTCTCCTCCCCGTCTCTCTCTTTCTCCCCCTCCCTATGCTTCTGAACTTTTTGCGTGAGCAGCAATGTAGCACATGTCCCCAAATTATAATTTGGGTTTGAGCAATCAGTCTGAGAGGGCCTTCTAAGAAGAATTATCCATCTCTCACATGTTTTAGATTTCGCACTACCATTGTTGATGGCATGGCGAAGCCACAGAGGAACAAGGAAATGGCCGGTTCTAATTGTGCGGTACGGCGCTGCGCTGATGCACGTTATAATTTTTTTTTTTAAAGATACCAGGCCAAATGATGTCATTTGGGCTTGGGATTTAAAAAAAAAAGTAATAAACAAAACCGCGTGGCTTATGGGAGGGTGCGTTTCCAATTAGAGATTCATATGTGGGATTGGAAGGACCGCCTGATGAAAATTTCAACGCAGAAAGAATTTTATATTATTTTTTGCATAAACGATTTGTATATGAGGAGATTCTTACTTGTACATCAAGTATATACGCGGTATAAATATAAGCCATTGTTTTATGAATAAAATCATTTGGAATATATTTTCTTTATTAGGGGTTAGACAAGTGTCAATTGAAAGAGAAATTCTAAGCGGAGTTTTTTTGGTGAAGAAATTTAGTGGAAGCTAACAATGCATTACAAGTTAGTTGTGGTGTCATGCCTAAAGATATGTAATTAAGGGCTAATCACAATGATTTTTTTACATGGATACTATACCAGGGTTGATCTTTATGATCTCGGACTTATGGTGACCTCATATTTTTTACATAAGTACTATACCCCATTTTTCTGATATGAAACTTTGTCACTAGCAATTGGAACTTGTTTGTATTGATAAATTATAAACGACATTGATATAGTCTATTATTGTTGTGTTCCTTTCAAGTGCAAATATAAGGATAGTATAATGGCACAAGTAAGGGTGTCGAACCACATGGACTGATTAGACCTCTACAAATTACTAGCTTTATGTGAACCCTAACTAAGCAATGAAAATGAAAACTGAATTTAGATTTTTGTTTTGAAAGCTAAAGTAACTTAAAATGCAAAACAAGATAAAGCTAAATGATAGATTGATTCAGAAACGATGGGAATGGAACTAGGGATACTGATTTCACCATTACAAGCCAATTCTATGAAAATTAAGTCAAAACGTATTCAACTCTCCAATCTACAACTAGGGTTCGTTTTACTTATTTTTTATCGTCCATTTGATGTGTGGTTGTGATCAAGTACTCCTAATCTGCAACCTAGTTGTGATGTTCAACTTAGATTACCAACTAAGAATCCATTAAGAACAAGAAAATTTCAAAGAACCAAATAAATCACATGGCAGGATGTATGCATAGCAGTTTCTTCATTCATTCACATGTCTACCAAGATTAAGCATACTGTGTACTATAACCTTGATCAAATAATCTGTAAGAAACCCTAATGGTGATCAAACATTAAGATAAACAAACAAATTGAACTGTGAAATCAGTGAATGAAACAAGAAAACAGATTGATGAATTGAATACTTTAACTTAATAACGTAGAATAGTTTTACAAGGCTACATCGAAATCCCCAGCTATAAACTTAATTACACAACATCATTACAGAATATATAAATATCAAGAACAACATGAGTGAAATTAAAGTTCATAGAAGAAACCCCCTTGAAGCAATTCTGATGTTGAACTTCTCCAAGAACAGCGCGGCTGCGTGGTTTATTTGGTGGTTGCGGATGGTGAAGAGAAATAAGGTTTTGTTTCTAGGAGAAAGGCTAAAGAAAGAGAAGAGAGAGAGCTATGGGCGACCTCACGGGGAAGCTTGTGTAAAAGTGGCTGAAACTCTCAGTTTTATAAGGTTAAAGAGGTTGTTATAGATTGCCAATACATCCAAGTAATTGGGCATTTAATTCCCACGTTTTTTTGCTGTTATTGGTCTTATAATGAGCCATATTTAGTTTCCAATTTTAATTCTTTGTCTACATTAGCATCCTTCTTTGATTCTCCACTTTTAGCACCATTTTGCCTTATCTGTCCTCAACCGAGCTCCAAAATACGATTAGCTGCACACTAACACGAAAGAGGGTAAAATGCAACTAGTTTAACTCAAAAATGTCACAAAGGGACTAGGAATGGATGGTATAAATGTATGAAATATATGAGTTATCAATTATGTAAAAGGATTTGGTTGTCTACAAATTTTTAACCTTTTACGCTTTTAATATTTAAATGTCCCCCCCCCACCCTCCCCCCAACAATTTCTGGCTTCGCCACTGGCTGATGGGGTCCGAATGAATGGCCTTGCAGGCATTTATCAAACTACCTAAATTTGTTGGAACTAGGTTACCATCGAAAATTGTTGGAACTACTATAATGGCATGTGCATGAATTCTTTTGAATCTTTGAATCTTGTTCTATTTTTGGTAGGTGTACCAACAATTTGAAAATCAATCAAAGTGAAAATATTCTTTCTTTGTCAAGTGTTTGTACCTAGCATCTAGGCAATTTACTCAGCCCCGGCGCGCCATTGGGGGGAGGGGGGGTTGGGGTTGAGGGGTGGAGAGGAGAGAGATGGCTAAGGAAAGAAGACAGAAGGGTTTCACGCATGAACCCTTTTTTTTTTTTTTCTTCTTCTTTTTTTTTAAATCGAGAATATTGTTTTGTTAGGGTGTAACAAAAATAACTTAAGATTATTGATTAATTCATCATCAGATTAATTTAAGGGTTCAAATGAAAAAGGATCTCACAAGTCCTTATTTGAGGACCTTAAGTAAGTAACACTTATAAATGATAATGCGTGTTCATCCATATCTGTCAAGTATCTTACAATTTATTGAAAACATAAAAATGCAAAATGGAAGAGTATTTTTGTTCTAAGTGAGGGTCGCAATCCATTACCGTTTTCTTAAATAAATAGATCAATAAAAGCAAAAATACTCACCCTACCTAGCTCGCTTATGCCAACTTAGACGTGCTAGGCCTAGGCGGGGCATAAGCGAGTCTATGCGGTCCTTCTTATTTTTTAAACACCAGAAATTAATCCGAGTGGTGAGAGCCGCCTACCATCTAAGTGGCTTTAGGCGATGCTTTTTTGAACACTGGGTATGGTCCCATTAACGGCACCAAGAAGGACCTTTGAGTCTCCTTAAATGAATCCCTTTGAGTCTTCTTCTACAGTCTTAAGAACAATGATTATTTCAAGCCATTTATTTTGCAGAAACAAGTGAACGATCGAGTAAACTCCTGGAACGAGAAATTGCTTTAATGTTTTCGAAAGTGCTTTTAGATTGTCAAAACTATTATTTAAGTGTGAATGAAATAAACAAAATCGCTTTAATGTTGAAGGAAACTGAAAAGAAGGTCAAGTTGCTGTTATTTTTTAAGGTTAAAGGTGCAAAAATCAAATTTAATGACATAAAATTAGCACAAAACTTTTACTTTATATGAATGTTTTGTGGTGTCGATTTTTCTTAGATTCTGAATGCTTTCAGGTTTCCAACCATTATTAATTTAAAACAATACTTTTTTGAGGTTCGACCTTCTTCTACTTGATACTTATTGGATTCTTGTTCCACTTGCGCAAGTTGGAGCCTTGTTTGGATGTTCCAAATTACTATGTTCATAAAGGGACATTGTTGTGGACTACATCGTCATGATATGGTTGAAAGTATTTTATATTTTAAAATTCTCAAGAATGATACTTTGCTTGTTTCGAAAGTATAGCTTCTCATTCGTTTGACTGTTGAAACATATTGTTTCTATGATGTTTTTCTACAAACTGTTTGCTAGACGTATCGACAAGGATTGAATGTTAAGGACAATCGTTTATGTTCATGTATAAAAAAATAAACACGAAACATGATAAACTTAACAATTTTTCGTGTTTTAGAGTGCTCACATCATTAACTCATTAGGGAAAGGAGAATATCATGGAGCACCTTTTCTCTCCATGTCCCATAAAGTAGTTTGAGCTGCCATTCCCAGATTCGATTAAGCCAAAAGCACTTGATTTTACTTTGGCACATCCTGGAATCATTGACACAAATGAAAAGGTCTTTATGGTGTTAATTAAACTAGATTAACCATAAACCAAATGTAAACCATGAATCCATGATACTTTTTCCCATCTTGAAGGCACCCTTTCTTGTTTACTCCTTTGGCTTATCTTTTTAATGATTAATCGGGATTTGGATGGCAATTGGTTGGATCCTTCTGACCGGTGTCTGTGGGCCGTTAGATTTTTATCTAATGGCTACAATTATTATAATTTTTAGAGGGCTCCATGTTTGTAACTGTTGGATAAAAATTCAACGGCCCACAAACACCGATCAGGAGGATCCTAACCAATTACCTAGGAGAGGATCCAAATCCCTCGCCCCTATTTCTGTTTTTGCTGATCACCTGCTCAGCATGTCGGCATGGCATGCCTTGTGGCCTCAACTTCTTTAATCTCTCTATGTACAGATTTTGAAGTCATATTATTTACTTAGAATTGATGACTTAGTTACTTTCTACAAATAAGTGATGACTTTAGTTTGTAAGGACACTTTTAGTGTTGAACTGGTCATGAATATATCTCTGTAACCCTTTATTCAATCAATGGAATATCGTGTTTTTTTTTCTCAAAAAAATCTCATTAGGGTTAAAAAACCAATTTTAAGTTCTATCCTCCCAGCTCCCACCATCTTCCATCATTTTCAATTCCTCGTTTCTCCATGTACTTTATGAAAAAGACAAATGAAAAACAAAAGATTATAAAATTGGGCTCTAAAACGAGAAACCATTGTGCTAGACGTATTTACAATGACTGAATGCTAAACTATACTTCTGATAATATCGTTGTTGATGCACAAAATCGAAGTGGTCTTGGAACAACATAAATCCGACCATGAATCTGTAAGAAATATAAATAACACAAGAGGTATCGTGGTTCATCCCAAGGTTTGGGCTACGTCCACACTGATATTGTATTTCTGAGAGGATTGTGGGGGAGAGAGTGTGAGGATCCTTAAGGCCTAGGAATTGGCCTCCGAGGGTAAGAGTGAGCCTCCTTCCTTTGTGAGGGTGAGGAGGCCCTTTTATAGAATAAGGGCTCCTCCCCTTTTTACATATTTGACTCTCCTTTATTACATAATTACATTTGAGTCCCCCGAGTATTTGTACGAGATCTAAATACGGATGCCCTAAGTATGGTATAAACAATTGTATTTTACGGTATTTGTGTCATATAAAATTATACTAAATTCAACTCCGAATCGTTAATATTTTAGAAGGATATCATTCGACGGAACGCAATTTCTCTTCATGTACCAAAATCTATGAAGTATGGATATGGATACAAATACGAATACGGATACGGATACAACGATACGAAATGACACGACACGGCGATAAGGAAAATCTCTAAAAATTAAGATATGATACGCTATGGATATGGCAAATAAAAATGTATATATATAGTAACAAAAATATACATTTTAAAACATAATTCATCCTTCAAATTCAAGTACATTTGAGTTGGTAGAGAAGAAAAGTTCGAAATCTAATCCTCTTTATATAGTGTTTATACCATATTTAGGGCCTCGTATTTAGATCTCGTACAAATACTCGGGGGACTTAAATGTAATTATGTGATAAAGGAATGGGCAAATATGTAATAAGTAAGGGGTCCTTATTCTATAAAAGGACTCATCACCCTCACAATTAGGGGAGGCCATTTCTGGAGCCTTCTCACCCCTCTCACATCCCCTCTCATATTCAGAGGTTCTCTCCCTCACCTCTCAGATAAATACATAATCAGTGTGGACGTAGCCCAAACCTTGGGGTGAATCACGATACATCTTGTGTTATTTACTTTCTTGCAGATTCACGGTCTGATTTACGTTGTTCCAAGACCCCTCCGGTTTTGTGCATCAACATTTGGCGCCGTCTGTGGGAATCGATACGAAAAGGTGTGTCGGTTCTCTTTCATTTTTTCACCTCTACCGTGAATCTGCAAAATCACAAAAAACCAAGAACACCACTCTCTCTCTCTGTTTCTCGGTAGAAAGCTCTCATCTTTCTCTATCTACATTTCTGGAAACACTACAGACTACACCAAGAAATTTGGGTCTTTATAGATATCATCTCTCTGTCTCTCTGTGAAGGTACCCAATATACCCCATTTACCACCCTGCTCCAAGTAGCTCAACGATGGATCTCTCCACCACCAAGACGACGACGACGACGTTGTCGTCGTGACTCCCAGGACCAAGCAAGCCATCAAGGCCCTCACAGCCCAAATCAAGGATATAGCATTGAAGGCCTCGAGAACCTACAAAAATTGCAAGCCCTGTTCACGGTCCTACACTGACAACCGTCACCAAAGCTATGCCGACTCCGATGCCAACTCAGAATCGTCAGTTTTCCATGGCTCGTACAGGCGGACAGGAAATCCAGTTCGACCCCAAAGCTATAGGGGAAAGAGATGGACAACAGACTAAAGGCGATGTCGAGTGGGAAAGAAAACCGGCGCCGCTTCAATGGACGTCGCCGAAGATCCCATCTCAGATCTGCCTCAAGCAATGGATACATTAGAGTCTGGAGCTCATAACCCAAGTGCTGCTGCTTCCAAATTTGATTGAGGTGGCCCAAGCTCACGACATGGAGGCTCGAGCTTACGACTTATCTGAGAAAACCAAACCCTCAAACCCGATCTCTTCAAGCAGATACGGAGCCACGAGGTCGCAATTGCAGAACGTTTCGTGCTCAGAGTCTCACCTTCTGTTGCAGAACGACTGGACTGCCTTCTGGGCGACAACGCTTCTACTGACGACAAGTCGGTGGATTTGTCTTTCGAAGATTGATATTTTTCTGGGAGGCACACCATCTTCCTTGATTTTCTGGGCATGAAGCTTGGAAATTCCCTGGTGGTTTTAGCCCCAAAAGCCTCCATCGATTGTAGGCTCTCTGAGTTTTCTTTTGGAATTTTCCAATCATAGGTCGTCTTCTTCTTCCACTACAATCGAAAGCCCACATCCAGGGGGTGAATGAGCTTTTACATCGAGCTGCACAACGAGAAGGCCGCGATTGCTGCCTTATTGGTTCAATTTATGAAGAAATGCTCGTCGTCTGAATCCCTTGAGGTCGAAGAGTATCAGAAGGCGATGCGAAATTTGAACCAACTGCAATTCGGATATCAGGATGTGGAAATGTTTCTTTTCAAACCAAAGCTTACCGTGCTTGTTAACCTACGTGGTTTGCACTACTGCGTGAATTGGCTGGGAGTACCGAAACCCAAGATCCGAACCCTTGTCACCATCATCCACCAGTTGAAACAGCCACGAAGAAGATAAGACTTTATATTTCTTTATGTTATTCCTAAATTATTTTATGAATGGTGCTCCACTTTCTCCAAAAAAGCAACGGGAAAAGCCACGGAGAACTGGCTTGCGGAGAATCCACGAGCATCCGGAGCTCCCTTTCGAGGAGTTCAAGAACATGGGAAATGGCTTTTCTGAAAAAGCCACAGGAATAGGAAGATAAGAGTCCCACAGCAGTATTGCAAAGCGTTTGATTTTCTAACAGTAACGTGGAGCTTGCCGTCTTCAGTATTAAAAAAAAATGAAAAGCAACAAAGAAGATGCCCCCATTTTTCTGAGAAAACAAAAGCAAAGCAAAAGAGAAAAGAGAAAGCAAAAGCAAAAAGCAAAAAGCAAAAGAGAAAGCAAAAACAAGGAATAAACACCCAGATGATGTGGTTTACATTTCTTGTTTTTGTATGATGTAATTTATTTTTCTTATCATTCAAAGACATCTGTATAAACCTCATTAGAAGGTAATCAATAAAAAAAATTAAAAAAAAATTAAAAAAATGCTGGCATGTTGTGAAGGGCGAAGGCCCATAATCCCAAAATAGCACCAACCAGGTGACCAAAAGTACACCCAGTACTCCACAATTATTCGGCAACCTGCCTCTATTATCACCAACCAGGTGACCAAAAGTACGCCTAGTACTCTAAAATTATTCGGCAACCTACCGCTATTACCACTAACCAGGTGATGAAATGTACAACCCGTACTCTAATATCATTTGGCAACTAGCCATTCATGCCACCAACTAGGTGATGAAATATACAACCCGTACTCTCCTTCATGCCACCAACCAAGTGATCAAAAGTACACCCAGTACTCCAAATTATACATAAGCATTACTCATGTCATTCATACATAAACATTCATGAGCATCACTCATGACAATCATACATAAACATTCATGACCATCATTCATGTCAACATTCATGAACATCACTCATGTTAACATTCATGAGCATCACTCATGACAACATCCATGAGCATCACTCATGTCAAACAACATAAACATTCATGAGCATCACTCATGTCAATCAGCTTCAAAAGCTTCATTTACATAGCTCTAGCTTCAAAAGCTTTATTTACAGAGCTCTAGCTTCGAAAGCTTTATTTACAGAGCTCTAGCTTCGAAAGCTTCATTTACAAAGCTCTAGCTTCAAAGCTTCACTTGCAAAGCTTCACCTACAAAGCTTCAATGCAGGGTATACAAATACCGCATCTAAACAACCGCCACTTCGGCTCATACATGGATTCAATTTGAAGTCTTCAACCAACAGATTCTATTGACCGAAGACTTGGGGTACTACACTATACACCATATACTTGGGGGACTCTAACCCATCATGAAGGAATTATTTTGAAAAACATGTTCATTTGAGCAACATCATATAGCATGCAATTAACAATTAAAGGCGGAATCATGCTTGCATGCACTCAAAAACAAAACATTATCATGAAATTCAAAGCCTAGTAGATTGGTGAACCAATAATCAACTCAAAACAAAGTGAGTTGAAATTATTACCTTTGTAGATTCCTCTTTGCATAAGCAAAGGCTAATCACCCAAAGAGATAGGGCCTTCATTCCTTGCTTCTTAGATCCATGGATTTGGATGGAAAAATAGGTTTCTCCAAGTTCCCAAAATAGGGAACCTCTAAGTCTCTTCACCAAGGTTTGATTGTAGAAGAAATGAGTGACCTTGGAGTAGTAGGATTGCTAGATGTACCCTCCAAGGTGTTGGCCTCTTTAGAGAGAAAATGGAGAGACAATTCTCACCCATTTTCACCCAAAATAATCCATTAATCACTTAATGAATATTTGGCTATAAAATCATTTATATAGTCACTTCTTTAAGTGACCTAAACAACCAAAACCCTAATTCATTTCATCATGGCCGGCCATTTAGGGGATTTTGGGCTTTTGGGCTTTAATGAATCTTCATTCATTAAATTGTCATACAACTTAAGTTAATGGGCTTGACGTTCGAAGCCCATTGGGCCTTAAGGTCCAAAACTATCCCGAAGTCTTTAACGAACTTATTCGTTTGATTAATTAACATATTAATTAATCCTTGCCATAAATAAATGATTAAACCTATTTAATCATTCTTACTCATTTCCGTTTAATCTTCAATCTCCACCTTTTATGGTGTGCGATCCATTAGGTTCCTTTTAGCGAGGTAGTGGGCGATTAAAACCATTTTACATCGATTGTGAATTGAAACTATTTTCAATTCTCCCTTTAGTGATTACACACGTTTAGGGCTTCCACAAACCATGAGTGACACCTATCAGCATATCATGGTTACCCAAGCTAATCAGAAGAGGATAGAGAACCTATTCAGTTTGGGATTACAAATGCAATACGGTCCTTCTCTAATCTAATACTCTTGACCACATTGTTTGGTATGATAGTTTATTTATTCATGTCTACTATCCAATGTGATTCGTGTGCTTATATGATTTCCTTGAATGTGATTTGGAACGCATTCCCTAATCTCATTCATACTCTGGCCAGAGATTCCAAATCATATCATAGAGTATTCTCCCTCAACTGTTTGAAGGTTAGAGATCCCTTGTTGCGCATTCACTTGTCTCCATAGCTAAGTGGCTTAACCCCAACGATGTCGTGGACACCCCGATGGGGTGACTTTGACATAATCAAAGATCAAGGACTTAACCACAAGACAACTGTGATGCCTCAGGTCAAAGGACTACTTTGCATTGTCCCAACCATGAGTTCTCATGTGACATGGAATATAAGAACTCTTCGTTGATCACGTTCAGTGTACTCATTCTCTATTGAGCACCTACGTACTTGTCTTGATGTCACACACACCAATGACTCGAGACTAATCACTCTCCCTGAGAGAAGACATAGTACGTACCGATCTTTACGGATTGTCAATGCCCAATTGACAATCCTATGATCAGGAACATTTAGGATGTGTCTACGAAAGAATGGTCTCATGAATCTAACTTCATTAGATTACATTCTCCCAATCACATATTCCTTGGACTTTATCGTTTAAGCATATAACATTTATATGAGACGGCTCAAACAATAATCTTTGCCTTTTATATGTAAAACTAGATTAGTTTAACATGTGAAATGTCCGTAAAGTATCATCATATGATTGGCTTTAAGGCACATTTCCAACAATCTCCCACTTGCACTAGAGCCAATCAGCTTGATCATCAGTGATGATACCTCTTCTGTAGTCATTTCATAAATGGCTGAGTAGTAGGCCTAGACAATGGATATCTATATGTTATCCATAGAAGCAACCTTGAGAATAACGACGTCACCATTATACATGATTCTCAATCATGTGGTTCAGTCTCTCATTTGTGTTTGGATCTTGATGAGACCTTGATTCCCAGGCTTGAGCTATCGCCCCATTAGTGTCATACACTTTCTGGTTGGAATCGAATAGAGAGTTCATAAATGAACTTTCCCATCCAAACAACATTGTTGTAAACTTCTATATGGCAATATATCTTGCATTCATAATGGAACACACTAAAGTCATTACTTTAATGTTTCCATCCAAATATCTCTTTAGTCATAATAAAGAGATATATGTTTATCTCTTCATTCATAATGAAGAAACATCCAATGATGGATTAGATTCATAATCTAATACATTTACGCTTCCATTACGTCATTTTGATTCTTCTTCGATCTTTGAGGAATTTATCCTTTAGTATTACTCAAATACTTAAGGACTCACTTGACAGTTGCCATGGTTCTGATCCTGGGCTTGCACTGATATCATCTTGTACCGTTCTAGGTACAACTCATATCAATGTTTTTCATACAATATGAAATACATAAATCACCTTTCTGCGTATGCATAAAGGATTCAATTTACGCATTATTTCTTTGGGAGTCAAAGGGTACGTTCCCTTTGAGAAGGGCAACTTGCTAGTCTCACTAGAATCGTCCTTCTTATTGAAGTTTATCATCATATGAGAAACTTCCTAGCATCCATTGTCTATTATTAGGGATTGATATAATCCAATTATATCATGAAATATATCATTATAGATTTCCATCCCATGTATATAGACTATATCTCCCATATACATTCTATCTTCATATAATGTATTAAAGTCATAACTTTAACGAAGAAGTATTCTTTTCATTTCCAAAATTAATATATCATATATACTTAAATTTTAGGAACATGATTAACTCCCACTAATCTTTTGTAAAACTCGTAAACAAAAGATTCATTTACATCTTGATGAGAAATCAAACGATTTGATCCTTTTTTCCTCATAAAATGCAAATAGCTCCCACTAACTTGCTAAGATCCATGATGGATGGATCTCTACAACTTACATGTCTTGTGATTTATAGTTTTGGACATATATTATCAAGACTATCTTAATAATGGTTTCGGAAACCCATATTATGTCAAAACATTGAATCACCATTTTAGTTGTAGCTAGCAATCTTCGAATTAATTGAAACCAAGCCTATCTCAAAGATGGTTTCTTCAAAGTCAACCATTCTCTTTGATTGTAGTTACCTTAAGCTACCAATTAGCTATGAAGGTTTCATTATTTCGAGTCAAATGGTACTTTACCATTTCCTTGAGTATATATCGTATATGCACTCAATGTAGTCATAAGGATTTTCATTCTTATCGACTACCTTGGAGCTTGTGGTATAGGAACTAGGTTGTTATATTTGTTGATTACTATCTTGTCTCTCAAAGAACCCATTCTTTGAGTTCTATCTCTCGTTCATTTGCTTTTAGGCAAATCACATTGTATGATTACAATGAACTACCCAACAAAACAACATTTGTTAGTTGGTTTATAGAAGTGATATCCAAAAGTTAATTTAAGGATATCCCATAAGATTGTTATCAAACAAATATTGCTTATTAGCATACAACCCAAAATCTTAACATGCTTAAGATTTGTCTTTCTTTCCAACTACATCTTATGGAGTTATGAAAATTTTGGAAGATCTTCTAATTGACAATCATATTGTTTTAGAAGTATATATCCTATATATGGGTAATAGATAACATCTAACGAACTAAATCTTATTCGAGTTCGTTCTTCTCCTAATGGAGAAATACATTATCTTATGATGCTATTTTCCTTGATATCTTTCAAGGAAACTCATCTAAAGTGTTACCTTTCCTTGGATCAAATCTAAGGAGGTAAATACTTTAGATATCTTACTCATCTATTTACATTTCTTGAATTCTTTGAAACCTTTTTTTCAAAGTATTCGGACTTGTGTTTATTCAAAATAAACTATAGTTCAACCGAGAGTGATCTTCGGTGAATGTCATATAACATGAGTAGTATTATGTTGTGGACAAGTGCCACTAACATCTAAGTGAATTAACCTCAACAACTTTGTGATTCTTTCTTCTTTCCAAAAGAATAAAAATTCGAACATTTCGCCTCTATACAATTTTAACAAGAAGGTATTGGATCCGGATCTAACGATCCAAAGCATCCTTGTTTCACCAACTCGTAACTTATGTTTTAGAGGTATCACAATTTAGTTGGGATTAGTCACTACCTTGCAACCTTTTGGGTTTTAAGCATCATTATATTCTAAACAGTTAACACTACCATATCATCTCTACTATAGAGACAATCAATTAGATTACTATAATCCAATTTCTTTGGTAGTTCATATGAGGAAGTAAGTACTATCTGCTTTCGCAGAGATCTATATCTTATTCACGTTCCGTATGTGAAGCACCTTTTCTTCTCTCATATATCTTCTACTTCTTATTAGTCACACTTTTACAACGATTTGTAAAACATAGTTACTAATACGGAATCATACATTCAAGTAGAAGAACCAACTGTTTTGAACTATTCAAGAACAATTTACAACACCTTCGAAAGGTGTGTTCTTTGACACATGCAAGACATTTCTTGCAAATACCCCTTCCAATGTCCATCCTTTCATAAAGAAAGTTTGTTCCCTTGGAGTTATTTATCTTCTTTATTTGAATTTCACCTTTGACTACATTAGTCATGGTCCCTAAACTCCCACTATCTCTCTTGAAACCTTTTTCAATTGTGTTATACACATCAAACAATTTGGAGAGTATGTGGTTATTGTTCACTACATAGTTTACCATAAACTTAGTGAACCATTAGGATAGGGAAACAAAGGTGAAGTCCTTGCCTAGTTTCCGTCTCGTTAAGTGGTTTAACACTTCAACACTCAATGATTCAAAATCATCATAAGTCCATGTTAATGGACTATTTTTGTCAACCAACCATTATGTTCTAAACATAATTACAAACTTTAAAGAGTTGTACAAGGCAACTCTTAATTTCTTCATACAACAATTTGTAAGTGAAGAATCATGTCACATAAAGTGTCCATGCCTTTGTGCTTTCTTCTCAAGTTCTTTGTTCATTTAACAAAGAAACAAGCACTAAGTGTTTGTATTGACTAAGGGTTGTTCAAAGCAACTCTTATTTCTTCATACAACAATTTGTAATTGAAGAATTATGACATTAAAAGTGTTGTCCTCTCTATGATAGACCTTTTCTAACATATTCTTCTAATGATACATTATCAATAGGAAGATTGTGAGGATGAGACTACTTTGGTACTTTTACAAGCCATTAAAGACAATCTATGGTTTTGTAGTACCAAGTCCGTAAACTAAACGTTCGGCTTTTATTTGTCAAGTGTTGGATAGCGTTTGCAAATATATTGGTAATCAAATACATAACGAATATAAATTGATTGATTTTAAGCCATTTGATTTGGGTCTTTAAATCAAATAGCACCACCCACTATTTTTGGCAAATTCCATATCCCTCATAGGAATTCGAGAGTTTTGGATGAAACTCCTAGTAGGTTATGGGAGGCTCACTATTACCAAGCCCATCTCACGATGATACGATATATGGCTAGCAACAATAATAATGAGAGAGTACGCTTACTCATTTGCAACTCATGCAAGTACCCATCTTATTTGGCCTCTAGAGAATGTCACCTCACAATGATATGATATTGGTTCCATTGCACTTAGTTAAGTCATTCCCACCAAGCTTAGTTCATGAAGGGTTTCAAGAATAGCCTCACGATGATACGATATTGGCCATCCTCGTTGCCTACACTCACCTCATCATATGTATATAGACTCCTCCTGAGTATAAGCATGCACTTTGTACTTCCCCATGATAGGGTGAAGCCGGTGTACAAGTCATAAACGATTGGAACTACCATGGTGGAAGGCCACGAAAGAATGTTCTAAGCACTCTCACGCTTTCAACTTAATATTGGTTTGGTTGAGGGTTTTAGGTCTCATCACATATCAATATACATTTTAATCTCTATTAAAACAATTTTGGTCCTATTACAACTATTGGTCCATATGATTGTTTTAGTTGTACATAATACTCCCACTATGCTTTTAAAACGGTTTTTAAAGCAAGAGTATATGTTACTACTAACATAAGGTTTGCATTCATTTGATGGACTATATAGTTGCCTTAGGGCCTTAGGATGACTATGAACCTTTGTTTAGATTCAACACGAGCCTTGTGTTGAATCTCGGTCTAGGGATGGAGATTGATTTTAGTTACGCGTTTAATCACATTAAGGCGTGTTGTCTTAGGGGCGTTGGACCCAATTACTTCATTTTCATGCATATCATATAAAGCAAGAAAGAAATACTTCAAAGTAAAGGATGAGCTTATGCTCATTACAACATTTGCATAAAACAAATTACCTTAAAGTAAAGAATGACTTATGCCCTTTTACAACATTTGATCAAATCAAATTACAACCAAAATCTAATCTACACATTCCCATGGTTCAAACAAATTTGAAACGCCTTTCACATAGCTCAATTATATTAGGCTTAGGTTCATAATCATCCTTTAATTAATTAACGCTTTAACTAATTAATTGAATGCAACATTTTCATTTGGTTTTTGTATCCATAAAATTGATTTAAGTGGAGCTAAACAAAATGAAAATCCAATTCTCATTTAAAGAGACAAAACAATTTTGTTCTCATCCTATTTGGGCCATCATGCAATAACCACAACTTTTTGGGCCATATTGCGAAAACATAAACTTTTGGGGTCACTTTGTAAAAACACAAAAGTCACTACTTCATGTAAATACAACTAGAACCCAAAATTTAAATAAATTCAAAAACTTCATTAAAGGAGCAAAACAATTTGTCCTTTAGCGTTTTTAGGCCTTAACGTCAAAACGTAAACTTTCGGGTCAAAGTACAAATACACAAAAGTATCAAAACTTTATGTAATTGCATAAAAGCCCCAAAATTACCCTATTTTATTAGGGTGGCCGGTTTTTAGGGATAAGAAGGAGTGGTGGGTGTTTTGATTTATTAGTTTTGTCAAAAACAATCAAGTAGTGCTTTCACCTTTCATAAAAATAATATATGTTTTGATGATTGATGTTTCCATCATCATTTATACAAATATTTAACACTTTAAATACTTTCATAAAATTAATATATGTTTTGATGATTGATGTTTCCATCATCATTTATACAAATATTTAACACTTTAAATACATGATAAATCATTTGAAAAAACATATATCATAAACTTTATGAAATAAATCAAAACTTTGAATCAAAACACAAACCTTTGTGTTCTTGGCAAGAACATCAAGAACATATGAAGAACATCCATGAAAACCCATAAGAGCTCCATGAATGTTTTCATGCAATAAAACTCAAATTTTTATCATTCAAAATGAGGCTAACATCCTAGGGTACTTAGGGGTTCCAAAAGTCACCTTAAAACCATTTTAACAAGACAAACATGAACCCAAAAAATCACCCTTTGGATTTGGCCGAAAATCCCTAAAATCATGGCACCAAATTTTAGCTCCAATATTCATCCTCATATGAACTACATCTACAACATTTGAGATGGCAAATTTTCAAACAAAATTTACATTCAAAGAAGCAAGAATAAAGCTTGTAACAATTACAACTTTTAAATCATAAACTTATGAACTACAAAACCCAAAAGGATTCACCAACTACTAGACCTAGGCTCTGATACCACTTGAAGGAATTATTTTGAAAAACATGTTCATTTGAGCAACATCATATAGCATGCAATTAACAATTAAAGGCGGAATCATGCTTGCATGCACTCAAAAACAAAACATTACCATGAAATTCAAAGCCTAGTAGATTGGTGAACCAATAATCAACTCAAAACAAAGTGAGTTGAAATTATTACCTTTGTAGATTCCTCTTTGCATAAGCAAAGGCTAATCACCCAAAGAGATAGGGCCTTCATTCCTTGCTTCTTAGATCCATGGATTTGGATGGAAAAATAGGTTTCTCCAAGTTCCCAAAATAGGGAACCTCTAAGTCTCTTCACCAAGGTTTGATTGTAGAAGAAATGAGTGACCTTGGAGTAGTAGGATTGCTAGATGTACCCTCCAAGGTGTTGGCCTCTTTAGAGAGAAAATGGAGAGACAATTCTCACCCATTTTCACCCAAAATAATCCATTAATCACTTAATGAATATTTGGCTATAAAATCATTTATATAGTCACTTCTTTAAGTGACCTAAACAACCAAAACCCTAATTCATTTCATCATGGCCGGCCATTTAGGGGATTTTGGGCTTTTGGGCTTTAATGAATCTTCATTCATTAAATTGTCATACAACTTAAGTTAATGGGCTTGACGTTCGAAGCCCATTGGGCCTTAAGGTCCAAAACTATCCCGAAGTCTTTAACGAACTTATTCGTTTGATTAATTAACATATTAATTAATCCTTGCCATAAATAAATGATTAAACCTATTTAATCATTCTTACTCATTTCCGTTTAATCTTCAATCTCCACCTTTTATGGTGTGCGATCCATTAGGTTCCTTTTAGCGAGGTAGTGGGCGATTAAAACCATTTTACATCGATTGTGAATTGAAACTATTTTCAATTCTCCCTTTAGTGATTACACACGTTTAGGGCTTCCACAAACCATGAGTGACACCTATCAGCATATCATGGTTACCCAAGCTAATCAGAAGAGGATAGAGAACCTATTCAGTTTGGGATTACAAATGCAATACGGTCCTTCTCTAATCTAATACTCTTGACCACATTGTTTGGTATGATAGTTTATTTATTCATGTCTACTATCCAATGTGATTCGTGTGCTTATATGATTTCCTTGAATGTGATTTGGAACGCATTCCCTAATCTCATTCATACTCTGGCCAGAGATTCCAAATCATATCATAGAGTATTCTCCCTCAACTGTTTGAAGGTTAGAGATCCCTTGTTGCGCATTCACTTGTCTCCATAGCTAAGTGGCTTAACCCCAACGATGTCGTGGACACCCCGATGGGGTGACTTTGACATAATCAAAGATCAAGGACTTAACCACAAGACAACTGTGATGCCTCAGGTCAAAGGACTACTTTGCATTGTCCCAACCATGAGTTCTCATGTGACATGGAATATAAGAACTCTTCGTTGATCACGTTCAGTGTACTCATTCTCTATTGAGCACCTACGTACTTGTCTTGATGTCACACACACCAATGACTCGAGACTAATCACTCGCCCTGAGAGAAGACATAGTACGTACCGATCTTTACGGATTGTCAATGCCCAATTGACAATCCTATGATCAGGAACATTTAGGATGTGTCTACGAAAGAATGGTCTCATGAATCTAACTTCATTAGATTACATTCTCCCAATCACATATTCCTTGGACTTTATCGTTTAAGCATATAACATTTATATGAGACGGCTCAAACAATAATCTTTGCCTTTTATATGTAAAACTAGATTAGTTTAACATGTGAAATGTCCGTAAAGTATCATCATATGATTGGCTTTAGGGCACATTTCCAACACATCATTCATGTATTGAGGAGCGAGCCCTTATTCTATAAAAGGGACTCCCTCACCACCATTAGAGAGCATCAACTCTAGCCCATATTTATGTATTGAGGAGTGAGCCCTTGTTCTATAAAAGGGACTCCCTCACCATCATTCGAGAGCATCAACTCTAGCACATTATTCATGTATTGAGGAGCGAGCCCTTATTCTATAAAAGGGACTCTCTCACCATCATTTGAGAGCATCGCCGCCTATTGAGCAACCGTCTCGCCGCGAGCATCAACTCTAGCCCATCATTCATGTATTGAGGAGCGAGCCCTTATTCTATAAAAGGGGCTCCCTCACCTTCAAACGCCACAAGCCAAGCCAACCAAGGCAACATAAGCCACGAGCCGAGCAGGCTTGCAGCGTGTGCTACTTCTAGTGGAGCATCATTTCAGATTGAACACTGCCTCATATCGAACATCAGTTCAAGACAACATCTAGTTACTTCGGCCCACACATGGACTGAATTTCAAGTCTCCAGCCAAAAGACTCTCTTGACTGAAGACTTGGGGGACTACTGTTTATACCATATTTAGGGCCTCGTATTTAGATCTCGTACAAATACTCGGGGGACTTAAATGTAATTATGTGATAAAGGAATGGGCAAATATGTAATAAGTGAGGAGTCCTTATTCTATAAAAGGACCCATCACCCTCACAATTAGGGGAAGCCATTTCTGGAGCCTTCTCACCCCTCTCACATCCCCTCTCATATTCAGAGGTTCTCTCCCTCACCTCTTAGATAAATACATAATCAGTGTGGACGTAGCCCAAACCTTGGGGTGAACCACAATACATCTTGTGTTATTTACTTTCTTGCATATTCACGGTCGGATTTACGTTGTTCCAAGACCCCTCTGGTTTTGTGCATCAACATATAGTAAAAGAAGTATGAGAGTCGTATTCATGATTTTAATTAGAGAGAAACTCTTTGTATTCAGCAACTTTCAAGTATGGATGTCTCCTATTAATTTTCTCCTCCTCATTACCTTTTTTGAAAGTGTAAATGTATCATAAAAGCTGGATACGTGTATGTAGAATATGTGTATCCATCATAGCAAATTTGTGTCCATCAACCAAGATACGTGTCGGACGAATATCCAAGAGTATCGGGCAAGATTGGATACGGGATACGGGACCTAACAGACGCATCATAGACCAAAATGTAGTTAGAGCTGCAATTCCAGGCTTCAATTAAGTCAAAAGCACTTATTTTCCAATGGCACATCATTATACCATTGTCACAAACGGAAAGATCTTTACCCTAATCTAGTTCAACAACAAACCGAGTGTAAATCATGATACTTTTTCCCATCCTGAAAGCACCTGTACTGTTTTATATTTTTGCTTATGATTTTAATGATCTCTTGTTCTTGCTTTTAATTAAAAACATTTATAGCTTGAGTTCACCATGTCGCATGGCTGCTGCCTTATCCCCTCAGCCTCTTTTATCCCTGTTCCCACTGAATGTAGAGTCCTTTTTCTACGGTCAAAACTTTAACAATTGATAAATTTATAGATTCTGCTGACAATTTAGTTAAGCACAGTTGGCTTTGAATGCTACTGCTGCTAATGGATCTGCACATCGGATCTAGACATACAATCTTAAGTTTGTGTTCCCTTAAGCAGTATTGTTCTATATAAAGTTTCTTCTTCGGTATGGCTAACTATAAATTTTAAATGCCGACGCCAAATTTGCATTTATATTTTTTTATATTGTTGATGTTGGTGATATTGCAAACGCTTATACTTGTCAATATGTTGTCAATACATTCTCTACAAATGCAGTTAACTGCAATGTGGAAGGACTAGTTTTATATACAACTACACATTTATTTATTTACTAATAAAACAGGTAAAGAAACAGAAAAATAACAAATCTTGAAGTCATATTATATATAATAAAGTAGTGATCACATTGGTTACTTTCTACAACGATTTCCACATTAATAGTAAATAAAACCTTGAAATCTAGTTCAAGGAAAAATTTCGTTCACACACCCATAATTACTTTTAAGCAAACAACCCTTTTTTCCAACAGCTTCTAGTAAAAGTATTTAATCACTCTCAAGCAGTACTTATAACTGGACCCAAACCAAAACTGGCCTTAATTTCCACTGCTTTCATGGCTTCAAATCTTGGTTCCTTGGCCTCGAACTTGACCCCAGCATAGAGCTTCATGTAGTCTTCGAACACGAATTTCGGGTACACTTGATTCTTCTCCTCTGCTTCTTTCTCCACTAGGGTTGGTGCTGGGTAGATCACCGCATCACTGCCTGGGTTGTAGAATGAAGCTATTGACATTCTGGTGCCATCTGTTTGGGCAATCACCCTGTGTTCCACACTCTTGTACTTTCCGTTGGTGATCACCTATAGGAGTTCAAAAATATGTATGTTTGTAACATTAAGTTGGAATATGATTGGATTATAATCAGTCTTTCTCTAGTGCGGTTAGCTCTGAATAACAGTAAAATCGGAGAATTTTAAAAAGTGCAGTCAAGATCAAAGTTGTTGAGTTAAAAGGGTTAAATTTTAATTACCTCAAGTTGGTCACCAAGATTGATAACAATGGAGTGGCGCATGGGAGGCACATCAACCCACTCTCCGTCCTTGAGGAGCTGGAGGCCACTGACCTTGTCATCCTGGAAGAGCAAGATGAGGCCGCCGGCATCGGTGTGGGCCCGGAGACCCTTGATCAGGTCTGGGTTGGGACATGGAGGGTAGTTGCTCACCTTGGTGCCAAAAGTTGGTCCCTTTGTTCCATAAAATGCCTTCTTAAGGTACCCTTGTTCCAGTCCAAGATTCTCACACAACAAGTCCAGCAGCTGCTCTGCTAATTTTTCCAATTTCAATGCAAACTCCTTCATCACATTCCTGCATACATAAGTTTTCATCACAATTCCGCGTCAGATATCACATAATATGCCTAAAACTCGAAAACCAACTATTTTCAGGTAATAATTTTCACTCTTGTTTTCTCCTTCCGCAATAACCTTTTTATTTCTGTCTCATTTGATTTATGTAATCATGAGACTAGAAAAATACGAAGAGTGCATGGGAGAAAAGGAGAGCGCAAAAAATCACTTCTTTATGTTCCTGTGCGATTGCCATACCTGTACTCATCCTTGAGATCTGGTACTTCAGAGATGTTCGATTGAGGAAGATGGCGCAAGTGGAAAGTGCTTTCCCAATCCATATCTTTGACTTCTGTCTGAACACCCTCAAGGCCTTTGCTGGCCACCAGCTCCTTGAACCTTTGCTCCAAACACTGCTTGTAGTGCTCTTTTGTCAGCCTCTCCACTGTGTCCAGAAACTCAGTTGGAATCCCATGACTCACCAGCTGCAATATTTGTCAAAACCCAAAAGGTAATTATAATGTGAAATATTTAAGAGAGAGAAAGATGAACTGAACATAGAAATTAGGAAGCTAATTAAGCATCTTAATTATAATCACCTCAAAGAAACCCCAGTTCTCACAGGCATCTTTGATCTTTTCCATTGTAGCTTTTCTTCCCTCACCATTGAGGCTCTCCAAGTTGATAACTGGGAAGTTCTCCATTTTCTCTCTCTCTCTCTCTCTCTCTCTCTCTCTCTCTCTCTCGCTCTACAAGTGTTTGGCTAATTTGTTCTT
This sequence comes from Malus domestica, assembly GCF_042453785.1. Lineage (NCBI taxonomy): Eukaryota > Viridiplantae > Streptophyta > Magnoliopsida > Rosales > Rosaceae > Malus > Malus domestica. The sequence continues at coordinate 8,307,046 of NC_091669.1, read as the reverse complement.
GTGGAGTGGAGTTTGGTGCGTGTGCTATTTATAGAGGTAGCAATTACCCGAAACGTAAAAAATTAAACTTGTAGCAGTTAAACATGCAAACTATTTGTACAGTAGTGAAGGGTTACTTGAGGAATTATAATAAAGAAATTAATATTCTAAAAGGAAACAAAACAAATCCAAATAGCATAATCATGTGGCCCCACTATCTCCTTTGTTTGGATCGATCCATGGGCTAAAACCATTTTGCATTGTTCGACTTAATATTCTCTTTGCACTAACTAAAATGAAAAAGAAAAAGACAAAACCTTCTCTATATATCTTCTCGAGTCTTTGGTTGGTAATATGGACCACCACGGCACCATCCATGGTTGCTGGCTGGCTCTGATCTTTCCAATTTTTTAGCGCTTTGACCAAATAATTGGGGTTTGGCTTACCCCACGCTTCAATTTGCATGCATGCTGAGGACCCCCCCCCCACTATAACGTTCTATCTGTTTGGACTGCCTTGAAAATGATCTGGAAGGAAGGTGCCCAGCTCTTGCTTTTGCATTTTTCAAAATTATTTCAAGCTTGATTTGTTTGGAGCCGTATAATAATCATTTTATTTTTTGTTTTCATTTTTAAAAAAATTGAAAATTAAAAATTTGTTTGTATTTAAAAAAAATAAAAACTGAAAACTACTTTCTTTTAAGTTTTCAAAATCTAGTCTTCAGTTTATAGTATTTGGTTTTCAATTTTCCCTTTTTATTTGAAAACTAAAAATAGTTATAAAATAAGACTTCAGTTTTCAGTTTAAAAATAAAAACCAAAAAGAAAAAATTGAAAATGAAATGGTTATCAAACGACCTCGTACTTATTAATACATGAATTTATTTATGTGTGTATTTGTGGAGCAATTTTCAATGTATATCGGAACTCGTTCATGTAGCCTTATTACTTCACTTAAATAATAACATGCAAATTAGTTTTTTTATTTACTAATATAATTAGAAATATAACATATTAATTATATGTGGTATATAATGGCGGAGTCAGGAATTATTCAACAGGTGGGCTAAGTTAAAATAATTAAAATTTCAAGCATGAACTCTTAAATTCCAAACAATAAACACATAAACTTGCAGCTATATAAATAACTAAAAATCAAGTGGCAAAGAACTTACTAATTGATTAGATAAATCAATAAACTTGCAGACTAAGAGTCAAAGATTATATGTCTATGTCTAAGTGCCTCTTTGTATTTGGCAAGAGGTGTAGGCTATTGTTTTTCAGACTTCAAAATGTGTAGTCAGGTCTGTAACTCTATATTGAATTAACAAATAGCTTTCATAAGTTATGAGTGAGTGTATTGAGTAGTGAAAGGTTAATTAAAATCTACAAAGAGGCACATATTGCAATAATGACAATGAAGTTTTTAATTTAATACAATAAATTTTTATTGTTGGTTAAAGTAGTTAGTTTTTTATCATTTAAAATACTTTTATTGTTTTATATTCTCTAAAAGAAAACTAATTAGGATTCAAACTTTACATTAGCTGGGTGGGTAAGAACCATAAAAAAAAATCAAATCATATAATAGCCGAACTAATTAGTATTTTTAATGTTAAAAACCTCAAACTTTCCCTATGCTAGAGCCCTCTCTAGCCATGTACATGGCTCCACTAGTGGCCGTATACTATTTTTTTGTCAAATTTAGAAAGAACAAAATGCTTATAAAATAATGTTGTTTTATCATCTACTCTTAGTATAATATGTGAAATTATGCATTGCGTGTCTTGTGCTCCTATTTAATTACCATTTTATCATTTGTCTTCAATTGGAGATATATTGGAGTTGTTAATAAAACAGAATGGACAACGAGATGTTTACAAATGATATATGTGGCTCTAAATCAAAGCCAAAGACTTCTCAACCCAAATTAACGAACAAGACTTAACTAATTAACCAAATCTACTGACGGACGTCATGCATGCACGTGGCCGGCTTCCATGCTCAATCTAGCATCGAAATCTAATACGTTTTTCTTAGATTGTGTAATTAAATCAGAATAACAGTATGCCAGTCTAATATCTTTCGGATAAGTTTAGGAAATAACTTAGGTTCATCCGCAGCCGCTCGTTGATGAGAAAATATATTAATGTTGTATTGTCGATTACGCCTTTCAGTTTGTTCTTAACTAGTAAACCAAGACGTGATCGATGACTTGCTTTTTTGGACGAATCTTGCGGAGAAAACCACTAGATTTAGTTCACATTATTCGTCAATAGAATATTGACGTCGAAAGCTTTTGGCTCATCATTGAACTAAGAAAATTGATGAGTTTGATGTAAAGATGAATCAAAGTGCAAATTAAACACCGATTAATTTTTGTTAGTAAAAGCGGGATAATTGGTGGCGAATTACGATTATCCATCCCTTTTGGGTATGGAGGATAGTTGAGAATTGCATCCTATACGTAACCACAAGCATATTCACAGCTTAAAAGTATCAAATATAGGACCTCTCATTTTTTTCCTTTAGGAAGCTGCTACTCGAACTTTTCCACTAGACCATTTATTGTGGTTAAACACCGATTCTTTGAACCAACACTTAATTTTCCTTTGTAAAATCTTAAGAGCTTTGCAAGATATAAAAAAAGGCAACATTAAATGCGATTCTATTGCACACAATCATGTTCTCGTTTCACTCGTTTCCCCATAGACGCTAATAAAGTGAACTTCTTACTCCAATCTAAATTAAAACTATATAAAAGTACTTGATTTAAGCATTATGACAATTGATGATAATGTTGTGAAAAACACTTTAAAAAATTCAAAGATAGAGAAACTATTTCACCTGTCAATGACAGTTGAGTACAATAACAGTTTAATTTAGGAGTTTTTTTATTCTTTGGATCGGGAATTAAAGTAGATTCAATAAAAAACTTATTTGTATATAAATAATGAAGAAAAAAACTTCGTAAAAACCTACTACACGATTAAGACAACGGTATCTTTGTGCTTTCAATCATTATTTGGATAGAAACCAAACAAAGTAGATAATTTTGGTCCATGTTTGTGGGGGAATACACTATGTGAATAGTGAATACCAACAACTTTACTATACAAACTAAGAAAAGCCAATAAAAATATTCTCTCTCTACTTTCCATCTCTTTCGGTTACACTCAACAGAAGACAATCTTTTAACATCAAGCTAGGGAAAAGGTTGAGTCAGCTCCCATATCTCCAAAAATACTGTTCATCTGGTCTGACCTCTGCCCAATCAAATTCTGCCAATTTTGCATGAAACCGTTAAATAATTAACCCTTCAATTCGTCATATATCAAATTTAACTTTGAGACTCTCCGTCAAGCTTTAAATATACAAATGAGAAAGTACTGAGGTGAGGATTTGAGACATCGTACTAACCATAATCTGGCCCTGATGTAATTTTATATTCACGACGTCTTTTATGAAATGATGTCTAGGGTTTCTTTCAGTTGTTAAAACTATGAGTTTCTAAAGCAAACTTTGACACCGACTTTGAATATAAATTCTTTTTCTTTTAGTTTTTTCATCACTTGATGTGTCTCTTATAATTAAGTAAGGGTTTGTTTGTAAATATTTTAAAAATAATTGAAAGAGTTTTGAGTGAAAATGTTTTTTTAATCAATTTTTAGTAGAAATGCAAGAGTGAAACCTAAAAAAAAATTTGGAGTGTTTTCTACAAGAAGTACATAACTGGTGTTTCTTACAAAAAGTGTTTCAAGTGTTTTTGGAAATCAAAAATATTTTCTCTAAAAATATTTTTGATCATTTTAAAAGTACTTACAAATAAGACGTAACTTACTAGCTAGATATAGCTTACTAGCTAGATATAGCTAGTGGAAGACAGATTGAGGGATCCTCTGGAAAGACCCTTTAATTAGGTTCCTTTCACAATCCAATTCACCCATGATACCATCCAAATATAATAATATCTCTTACTACTTTTATAAAGTATAAAGTAATCAAGATTATGGGAAGCACTCCTACGTGAATGGTCGGAAAATGCTATCGCACTCGATGGGATAAAGTAATGTTTTGCATCAAACAGCACTCGGACACAAGAAAACAAACCCATTTGGAAAGCATTGCACATGCCATGCATATTCATAATTGGTAGCAAGTGATAAGATCAATTAAGTGATGAAAAATGTGGCTCCTACGCACCCACCGCATTGTTCGTGAGCTTTTTGTGCATCTCCTGCACGTCCTGTATATACTGAAAATTAACACAAGAAGTTCTAGATAAGTACATGAATTTGCAAGCTCCTATAAATCATGTACAAATTGGGATAGGATTGGGACAGATCAAAGAGTTAAAACCAAAACGTGTACATGTATGGAGGCAAAAGATATCGCATTTTGCAATTATGCCCTCCCATGGGATTTATGTGAATTAATTTGGAATGTAGCTTTTGGACCATTAGATCATTTCAGTGGTTGCGATGTGAATTAAATTTAATGTCTATTGGACAGAGACCCTTCCTCTATCCAATAATTCCATGGATTAGGTATAAAATTGCAAGTTGTGGATGGCCGACATTAGAGATTTAAGGTGTTTTGGGTGTTGGTAAAAGCTTTCAACTGGCACTATTTCTGTATAATGTTGCAAGAAAAAAAAAATATTACTGTCACAACATAGTTACATTCACTTTATGTCATCTACATATCAATAATATATCTAAATAATATCGATACAGTGAAATTATTTGTTACGGTACATAATATGCTATTTGAGAAAAGTGTGACAGCAACAGTGGCATTTGAGAGAGAATTACCCAGTTAGTAAAATTTCGGTACGAGTCATGTCATTAGTGGAAAAAGGAAAAAAAGGGTAAGAAAGTAAAAAGCAGAAGGAAAAAACCAAAATGGAGTTTTTTTTAGTGCATTCTTGATCAGGATGTTTATTGGAACTAAGATGGTTTAGGACCATTTAGCGGTTGGAAAATATACATTTGAAGGTCTTTCATTATTCATTCTTTAATCTATTCCTATAAAATTGAGTTATTTTTTGTGGGTTTCAATTAGCTATTTAGTTATAGTAGACGTTTAAGACTTCTTTTTATTTTGAACAAATGATATTATCTATACAAAGATGAGAGGGGATGAGCTTAGCCTTAGAATGGGCTAGCAATAATGTGCCTCAAATTCGTCTTTGACGAAAATCAAACCTAAGAGCTCTTACTTACAGGTGAAGAGAAATACCATTAAACCGTAGTACTATTAGCAGCAGATATTTAAGACTTGATTTTGAAAGGTTGAACATAATTATTTTATTTGGAAATGGAGTAAGAAAGTTTGGGAATCTTATTCCTGGTTCAAAACTATGACTATTGACTATTGCCTGGGAAATTAATGTACCAAAAAACTCGATCCCCTTAGGTCACGCCATATCATACTCAATCACGTTAAACTCTTTCTCTAAACAGCAGTTTTGGTGGCAGTCTTTGCTTGACTTAATTAGCCATTTCTCTATACAGTCACGTCGCCTTCATCTTCTTCGTAAACTTATCGGCACTTTTCTTTTCGGTGTTAGAAGATGTCTCAAGTTTTCAATCCCTTCTCGGTTTCAATTCTGTAAAGTCGCATATCTGGCTGTATCACATGAGCTATGAAGTTATGAACATGATCACGTTGTGAAATTCCTACAAAGCTTGCGTGTTGCAAATGAAAAAGGTAATCAGCACTATTAGCATTTTTTCACGACCACCAACGATAACATTTGTGACATCAACCAATGAAAATTCATTGTACAAGAAGATTTTCTAATATGACGGGCTAGTTATGTCATGCTTAGAAAATTCTAGGGTTTGTGAGAGCATGTGTTATCAATTATATCATCAATGTGATGAATGTGATATCAATAATGGTCAATGTTTGTATTTATTTTGTACTAAGTACTTTATGCATGGGTGGGTGTTGACACATCTATGGCACCAATTCTTTTACATAATTTCTTACACACGTTTTTATGGGGCTCACTTCGCAATATATTTTAACGATCTGAACTATCTATTTTTTATAATATCATTCATTTATCACCTTTGCAAAAAATTAGACAAATCCAAACCATTAAGACATTCATTTGTATTGAAAAAAAAGAGATGAATCCGATTTTACAAAGAAATCATAAGCTCTTAATCCAACGGTCATATAATTTCAGATTTGGGTGATTGTTGATAGACATAACCTTTGAGGGAAGACCTAAAAGATAAACGGTTTATATTATTGAAATACATTACAAAATGGATCCCATAAAAACGTGTGTCAAAAAATATGTAAAAAATATAGTGCCACAAATCTGTCCCTACACTTATATAAATTATAATGTGTGTTCTGGTTTGTAAGTTGTTGAAAAAAAAAAAGCAAAAAAAGGGAAAATAATTGGTGGCTTTGAGTATTGAATTTTGATCAACAAGGATATTGACCATGACTTCACCAAATCGTGACATACTAACTGATTTGTTGTAGATTAATATTTTCCCTATTTTATGATAATAATATAGTAATCACATAGTGAATTAACTTTAAGAAACATGATTCCCGCACTTCTTTTTCATGTACGAACGACCATCTATTTAGTTATGTCATTTAATTATTTTTTAATTTATTCAATTGAATCAACTATAAGAAGAAAGAGAAGATCGAGAGAAACTTCCCTAACCCTAATCCCTCAACCAACAAAATGTAAGAAGCCAAATTCTACGGCATTCATTGAATTGATACAATATTGGGGAATATATCCATGGAAATCCTTCTGTGGCGAGGCTTCATTTTCCGAAGGCTCCAAGGCACACGGATTGGATTAGAGTGATTAATTCTGTCTAATAACAGAAAAATAAATAGGAGGAGGATCATTTCCGGATCCATTTTGTGGGGATCCTAGAGATCCTCACATCTTAGCTGTTAATCATACATCGTGTGGTCAGTTTTCATCATATACTATTTATGTTTAATTTTAAATAAAAAATGTCAAATGATTTCTGACTGCACAATACACGATAAATGATTAAGATCCCCCAAAGTGGATCCGGATGGGTTCCAATTTCAAGGAAATGTGGCTGCCTGTTGCATCTGACCAATTCCTTCAATTCCAATATTCGTAATTTCCACTAATTCACTTGGAGCCTTTCCTGCCAACTTCTTGTGATATATTTATGTATTGGAATTGACGACTCTTGAGAGAGTCAAAGAAAGCTATTGACTTTGACTCTTTTGGGGTCGTGGTTTTGATGTGTGACTAATGATCAAATAGTCACCGATCGTTTTATGGGGGACAAAATAAGGTTCAATTGTGGGGAGGGACCGGACCAAAACACCTCCCATGGATTGGTTGTTAGATGAACAATATTTGATTTGTAATCCTTGATGAATTTTCCTCAAGATTAATCAAACATATGACTCGTAATAAGGTCACGTTTTGCATGATCGTTTTGTAGGATAGAATATGCTCAATGAGATTCTAAAATCTTACAACGAATTCATATTTTTAGAGAAGCTAAAGGCTCATTTGAAAGTGATTTTAAAATGGTTAAAAGTATTTTTTATGAAAATAATTTTGGAACATTTCTTTAGTACAAATGCTAATGAATCCTGGAATAGTATTTGAAGCGCTTCCTACAAGAAGCAAATAAGAAAGCACTTTAAGTGATTTTGAAACCCAAAAGTATTTTCTCTAAAAACAATTTCAGTCATTTCAAAAGCACTTGATATAACAGATGATTTTGTTATATTAGAATATACTATAACCAGTCTTGTGTTTGATTTAGTAATTTTCTTCATGTAATAATTTAAGTCTGAAGTTATAATGTCTTTAAAGGAAAAACTACGCATTAATTTGATCTTGAAGGCATGTATGTACACATAAAATTGAATTTTGATTTAATATAAGGATTTGTTTTGGTCAAAGAAAATCACGAGATAAATGAAAGAAACATAATCTTCGCCAGAACCTAATTGAAATAATTTGTTGTGGCGGCCGCGGTAAGCAACACTCACAAGGGAGTGAGATCTCGTCAATGAGAATCTCACCCCCGCGAGTGTTCTCAGGCGGACGCACCAAAGAACTTCTCGTGAATGGGAGCCCATAGAAAATGAGCGAGCGTTACGTTAACCAAAACTCAATGGGCTGACTAGAGGTTGGACCTTACTTTGCTTTGTTGAACAAAAAAATATGAATCATGGGAGAATGTTGGCCCCGTATACTCAGGCAGCAAGCTATGCTCTACACATCTCCAGATATCAAAAATTTCTGCTGGTAGTCTTCAAAAAATCAAATCTTTGACACGGTTGCTCCGTGGCGTATCCTGCACAAGAAGAAGCTTAGAGTTATGGTTATGCCACACGAAATTGTTCGAGGGAGACAAACAAGCAAACGACTATGCCAGGTTTGCTGCTAGCAAAGACCTAAATCCATTATATTTAAGACCTGCTTTCACTTTTCAATCAGTGACGTAGAAATAGTCGTGAACATGCATGAGAAGGAGAAGGGGAAGGAGATTCTTACTAAACACCGAATATCCTCTTAATCGGCTAATGATGATTTTACCAGTGTTTGCGCTCTGTAAAAACTTGGGGAAAACGAAGTGTTAATATGTTTGTTGTCAAAAGGGCATCAAAACAAGCAAACAATCCCGGTAATATACATATATAACTGCAGAGGAATGTATTGTAGCAGGAATTTGCAAAGGGATTACACAATGCAGGAAACTAGGCTTAACTTCAACGATGTTAAATAAATGGTGCTGGCTGTGTGCAAGTGTAATTGTGTTGCCTATCAGGAATCACTTACATATTTATGTTAACCCGAAGCAGGGGCCACTCCCAAAGTAAAAGGTGCATTTGCCAAGAGACGGCTGAAAGAGTCAAATCAGATCATTTTGTCATCTCCTTGAGTCGTAAAGCTGACAAACAAAAATTCATCATTTAGACAGTTTACCTCTTATGCTCTACTTATAGCCTACTTGTAGCATCAAATGACGATAGCTACGGCCACGCATAAAACGCTGCCATTTATACTGTACAAATTTCGGGTAACTCATCTGCATCCTTTCTTGGACAAGCCTGAAATCAGATAACTACATAACTAACCAGATAGAGCTTCATGATCATTTTCTAGTACCTTCAGTCCAAGAAAAATAGCTCACCATCTTACAATACACCGCTGAATGCCTCTAGATATGGGGCGAATGATTGATGGATCCCGTTGAGCATACAACAAACCAACCTAAGAAATGATAACGCACGATCTTAATATTAATATTAATATTGCACTGCATTTCTATCTGCAAATGAAAGAAATTGAAGAGATATCTATCTACCTCCACCAATGCAACAGCAGAAGGATCGTCCATGATCTCAAGGCTACAATCAGCTAGATAATTAATCTGCACCCAAGTACATAGGAAAAAGTAAATAAAAAAGCATCCAGGAAGGAAAAGACAGATATAAGTTGATGCATTCTCCCACCCTAAACTAAGAAAACGTGTACTCTTTGTTTCTCCTGCCTATAGTGAATTGCAGAAAGAGTTCAAGGGGGCATACCATCAACCTCAAAGATATGAATATCTATCAAATGACCTATCAAGTGGGGGAGGGGAAAGTGCTTTAACGTTTAGACCAGCTACTTATTAGGCATCATTACTATTGTTATCAACGTTGTACAAAAGCATAGACTATAAAATATGTAAAAACAAATTTTTACTGGAAATATTCAGCTTTATTCCAAGTGCAGAACTAGTAATACTACCAAGTGTCAGAAACAAAAAAAGAAACCACAGACTACGTACTCCAAATTCTGTATTAATTAGAGACTGCACAAAATCCATCAGCTGAATCTTTGCCCATCCAAGGCACATGGTGGGATAATTTTTAGGTGGAGGATGTCTCCACGGTGCACCAAAGCGTAGTCTATCTTTTGAAAATTTTCCACTTCGTGCATCAGCAGCAAACTTTTGAAGGAGCCCCAATGCTTTCTCCATGGCCGGATTCACTACAGTAATCTAAATGAATAGACTTGAATAGCAAGTAAGGCAGCACAAATTGCATAAAGAATTATAAAATTACGAAAGAGGCATAACCACAGTTGTTAACAGGCCAAGTTAGTCGGTAAGACTAATGTATATACATCTAGGAAATCAAGAATACAATGAAGTGAACAGAAATTCCAAGAAGGTGAATTGCAAGTAATATATCATGAGACTTCCATACACTTATCAATGAACCAAAACGTAAATATGACAACAAAGGTTCACAAAATTACAAAGATAAATGAGTAAGATCATCATGCTCCAAAGAAACTTACTTGCAAGTAAGCTAAATATGAATCCACAATGTCTTCAAATGTGCTATCTTTGTTGTCTTCTAACCTTCATATAAACAAAAAGGGTATTTATATAGCATTAAAACTATATACAAATAAAGTAGTCATAAACCATGTAGCATCAATTCTGGAAAAAATTAGGCACAGGTTGATTGGTGAAGAAGACACATGATATGAGATGAGATGGTAAAAAACAAATATAAATATCACCCTTACAGTTGATAGTAATTGGCCTGTTTGAGTGCATAGAGCTCAAATAGGTGTCGTGGGTTTGGGCCAAACACCTCAGCAATCACCGACCACTGAATTTTGACAAAAATAATGCTAAAGGTCACTAAAATGTCCAGCAGTTCAAGACATAAAGAAAAAAAAAGTGCAAGAAAATGAAGAATCGTCAGGAAATCTGATGGACATAATTTCAGGATTAGTAGGTAAACAGATCGATTTTTATTTCCCCCTGCCCAATTTTACTACACTGGAAAGTATGTTTGTTCAAAATTAGAGAAGCGTATTACCTCTGAATTACTGAAATATTCAGTAACCATATGTAACTTAGCTTCCTGGGGACTCCAGCCAAAAGCCTGCAGAACAAACCAAGTATAAATCCATGATAACCTCCAGTATCCTCACAATATTCAAAACATGAACACGACATTTTAGAACAGGCCCCGAAATGACATGTCAGTCTAAGTTGATACCAGGAACAGTCACATGATAAGCCATTCCAGGCAAGAACACATTATGGGTTCATACCAGGCACAACATGTAGCAAAAACAAATTAAAAAAGAAAATCTCAAATCTAGTGAACCACGTCCCAAAATATAGAATTGAGCACGATACAAGTCACGGAACAAATGTTCCCATGCTTCATGCTTCAAGCTTAAGGTATTAGTATCTGCACAGCAGAAAAGAATAACTAGTGTTTGTTCCTTTTGGTCAATGAAGTAAAGGCAAATGCAAACACATGTAATGATCTTGTATAACCATGCATCTTTAGAGTAATACGGTTTCAGAGTCTCAGTTTAAGTACCTCACGAGAGATGAATATGTCTGGAAATCCAAAATCCATGTAAGCTAGGTATGAATAGTAACTGTAACAAAGCAACAGGAATTAGAATTCAAACAAACAAGAAAATAAACTGAAAAGAAGGCCACTGCAGAAGTTTAAAAGGTTAAATATTAACTTTGTGACATATAAATGTATAAGTGATATGATGTTAAAGAAACACAAACGGCTAGGAATGAATCTCACCTATCCGATGTCACGAGTACAACAGGAAAGCACCTCTCATTTGCACCTAAAGCAATTAGTCTCCATATTAGACTGTCGTGATACATGGATCCGCAGACTGATGAATTCTCATCCAACAGAATCGCATTCTTTAAAACTTCGACATTGTTAATAACCAGCTTAGGCTGCTCCATACAATAAGAAACATCACAATTAGAGATTCATAAAAACTCCATACACTAATCAAAACCACACAAAATTTCAGCAAATACTAAGCATGAGTATAAGCAACCAAAAATGTGAACTTTATGACCTGAAAATGATCAATTTCAGCTCCTTGTGACAACAACTCCATCAATAAACAAGGCCAATCAGTACATGAATTCGCTAAAGACCTTGAAAATCCACCAGTCCGATTCAAATGAGCAATGGCATTAGCCCTCCAACTTTGCTGCTGCTTAATCACCTCCTTTGCCAATCTCAATGCCACAACGGCCTCCCTATAATACGAAGCCTCTTCCAACGGCACATTCTTCTTCTTCTCAGTCAAACCCAAAATCCCATCAATCTCTTGGGCATCACATCGAGCACTTAGCGCGAACACCGCCCGATCCCACAAAACCGACCCGGAAGCTTTCTCAGAAACAGTGTTCTTAGCAGCCCCATTGCCGGCAATAACGTGGCGGAGAGCCGTGTTAAGACCGTGCCATTTGCTGAGAGTGGAGAAGATTTGATGGGAGCTGATGGAACCCAGCTGGACGCCCTTGTGAGCCATGGATTCGAGGCAGCTTTCGAGCTTGGTTCGGCAATTGGGTAAAGTGGTCGGCGGGCAATTGGACCAGGAAGCCCATGGAAACGACTGATTGAACTGCGGGTGGTGGTCCTTGATGGACTCGGCGAAGTCGACATAGCCGGTGAGGTGAGGGCCTTTGTTCCACTCCCCCAGCAGACCTGGAGAAAGACGAAGTGTTAGAATCTAGAGAGAGAGGTATGGAGAGAGAGAGAGAGTAGAAGGGTGATTACGTTCGAGGATGAGGGTGGTTTTGCCGGCGCCTCTGGGGCCGTGGAGGATCAGAGGCTGAGGCACGCGGTGGCGCTGGGCGTGGTTGTTGAGCACGGTTTCTAGCAATGGCCGGGGGATGATCTTCCATGGTTTGTACACCATTTTCTGAGATTTATGAAGCCTACTGACTGTGGTTCGTTTGTGGTGGAAAGAGAGAGGGGTATTAGGAGGGTTTTAGAGACCTAGGGTGACCCTCAGCAAGCTACCTAAAGAAATGTTTGTTCTTGGCCAAATTTTTTTGAAGAAAAACGATATCATTAACTTGGAAACGTTCCTTGGATGAGGAGATCCAGAATAACACTCTCCTCAATCCAAACTAAGCGAGTTCCACTAGACACTGCTACCTTTGCCAAACAATAGACAATACCATTATTGATAGAACTTGACTGGTGAAAGAATCAGCAGCACCCCTCACCAATTACGACTGGACATATATGCAAGTTATTGGTTTTTTCAGCAGCATCCCGCTGATCACCAATCACGGCTTAGACACGTGTCCAGCCGTGATTGGTGATCAGCAGGGCAAGTTGTGATTAAAAAATCAACAACTTGGATACGTGTCTAACCGTGATTGGTGATCAGCAGGATAAGTTGTGATTAAAAAATCAACAACTTGGATACGTGTCTAGCCAGCATCCAAGTCCCGTTCTACCATTATTATTCCTATAAATAGAAATAAACTCCAAAACAGTAAAAAAAGTTGCACTACGTAAGACATCTCCCGCTAGCAAGTCCATAGCTGAAACCCGATCCACACAAGAATTGACAATAGAAATTGCTTGAGAATAATCACTTTCGACTTGAACCTTTTGATAGCCAAGCTATTGAGCCAACTCCACTCCATGCTTAATTGCTAACAATTTAGCATGAAGAGCCAAGGAAACATTGGGAAGAAAGCATGCCATTACAGCCACAAAAGCACCTTGCGCGTCATGGATCACGGCACCAGCCCCACCCACCTGAGCCTGCAATTTTGTAGCTCCGTCCACATTCACTCTCACCCAATCTTCCACCACCTCTCCAGCCATCGAACCACTTCCATCCCCTTACCTAATTATCGGCGTCTGTTGCTGTACTATGAGTGCATGGTCTGCCACCGCTTGGAACTCTTGTAACCATGCCACGGCTCTTTGGGCCACAACTTCAGGGGTCTCTTGCTTCTCGTTCCAAATGCGATCATTCCTCACCTACCAAGTATGCCAGACCACCATACAAATGAAGTCGAAAGTAGATTGCTTAGTTTGTAACAACCATAAAAACCACTCCTTGACCGAACCACAAAGGACGAAGTTAACCAGAAAGATGCACGAGGTCACAACTCATGCAGCTCTAGCAAAATAACACTCCTTAAGAACATGCACCGCAGTCTCCGATGCTCAATTACAGAAAACACATGTCAAATCCGATGATACTCATTTCTTCGATAAGTTCTTTTTCGTTGGGAGAATATTCTGACAAGTTTTCCACACCATATTCCGCATTTTCGGCGGGACTTTGGCCTTCCATATAGTCTTCCATAAAGAAGTAAATAGACTACCTCCTGAAGCAGAAGAAGACACACTTAGTACCGATGGCTTAATAGAATCTCATGCAACCCAATACACACTATTAACAGTGAAAGTACCCCGGTCATTAGAATGCCAGATTGGTTTATCAGGCGGAAGCCGAAAACTAATGGGCAAAGCACGAATATGCTCCATGTCTTCCTCCTCAAAAAGCTCGATCAACATTGTGTCATTCCACGCCTTCTTGTCCACATCAATGAGCTCACAAACCTTCATATCCTCCTGAGAATGAGGTGACATCGTTATGGGACGAAAGGTCGAGGGTCGCGGCACCCACATATCCTTCCAAACCCACACCGAAGCTCCATCCCCAATCAACCATCTCGAACCCTTCTCCAACACCATTCTAGCTTTAAGTATACTAGAGCAACAATAGGAGGAAGACAAAGACACCGGGGCGTCCCAAAAGGAAGTATTGGGAAAATACTTAGCTTTTAACAACCTTGCCGTTAAAGAGTCTGGATGTTGAACTATCCACTAACCTTGTTTTGCTAGAACCGTCAAATTAAAAGCATAAAGATTCTGGAACCCCATACCACCTTCCAGTTTAGCAATGCACAATTTATCCCATGATTTCCAATTAATCTTCCTCGAGTTTAGGTTGCTACCCCACCAAAATCGAGCCATTAGCTTATGTAACTCATCACAAAAAGTCTTCGGAAGCAGAAAACAATTCATAGCATATGAAGACAACGCCTGAGCCACAACTTTCACAAGCAATTCATACCCTGCTCCACCTAAGCACTTCCCTTTCCACCCACTCAACCTTTTGTGAACCCGTTCTTTGATATAAGCAAAAGTTTGGCGTTTATTCTTCATCACAAACATAGGTAGGCCCAAATAACGTTCATGTCGTTCCACCAATTGGACCCCGAGAAAATTTGCAAGCCTTTGCTTCTCTTGGCCACACACGTTTGCACTGAACGTTATACTGTTTTTCCCCAAGTTTATTTCCTGCCCTGACGCTTAGGAGAAAACATCCAAAATATGTTGGACCTCAGCACATTCATCCAAATTAACTTTACCAAACAAGAAACTATCATCAGCAAACAATAAATGATGGATACTTAGCATAGCCTCACAAATCCTAATCCCACTAAGAACTCCCCTCTGTTCCTTATGCGCAATAAGTGCCGACAAACCCTCAATGCAAAGAAGGAATAAATAAGCAGATAACGGATCCCCCTGACGGAGACCACGGGACGACTGCACATACCCACAAGCTTCCCCATTAACCAAAAAGGAGTACGACATAAATATCACATACATCATCACCACTGACACCCATCTACTATCAAACCCCAACTTCAACATCATAGCTTCCATAAAGTCCTACTCCACCCTATTGTAGGCCTTACTAAGATCCAGTTTGAGAGCAAAAGAACATTCATGTCCCTACCGTTTATTATGTAGATAATGACCAATTTTCAACGCCACCAAAGTATTATCAGAAATCAAACGCCCTGGAATGAAAGCACTCTGATGCAGAGAAATTATTAAATTCAAAAATTTCTTCAAATGATTCGCAATCACCTTTGTTTCGATCTTATAAATGACATTACACAACTTATCGGACACAACTGTGACGTCTCCTGCGACTAATTCACCTTGGGAATTAAGACTACATGAGTGAAACACACATCCCGTAGCAATTTTCGAGATGTGAGAAAAGACCGAACAACATTCACCACATCATGACTTACAACATGCCAAAAATTTTGAAAAAATAGAGGTGACATACCGTCCGGTCCCGGGGTTTTGGACAAGTGCATCTGGAAGAGGGCAAACCGGATCTCCTTATTCGAGTAAGGCCCCAACAGTTCCTCATTCATTTCCGTAGTAACACGTCGTGAGCATGCCCCCAAAACCTCATGCACCGCACGGTCTAAAACACCCCGAGAATGAAAAATATTCTGAAAATAACCCATAGTCATGTATTCAATGCTAGCCCTCGAATCCTGCCAAACCCCATTCATATCCCACAACCCTTTAATATGATTTTTCCGTTTACGGTTTGACGAACATAAATGAAAAAACTTCATATTCTTATCCTTCTCTTGTAACCACTTGACCCATAACCGTTGTCTTCAATAAGTCTCATCCCTTCTAAGAAGTGAATCTGATCACCCCATCAATTCACCCATTGCTTCATGAACCTCAACTGAAATAGGGTGTTCAAACAACACCCCTAACTTATCCCGAACCTTCGCAATCTCAGCCTTCATAGAACCAAATACCTCATTTTTCCAAGCAAGCAAAGCACACCAGGTAAAACAAATCTTTTCACACACTTGGATAAGATGAAGGCCCACCACTAGTTTACTCCATGTCGAGCTAATAGTCTTTTCACAACTATCATCCCAGAGCCACATCTCATCAAACTGAAACCTTTTACACTTCCTCCTACTGGATGACTCTATTGAACTTCTAATCTCCACCAAAGTAGGGAGATAATCTGACTTAGAAGGATTAAGATGACACACCCTTGTCACCGGAAACAGATTAAGCCACCGTTGAGATGCGAAAACTCAGTCAAGCTTACATATAACTTCATCCTTCCTATTGTCTGTCTGTGTATACACGGTCCCTACAAAGCCAAGGTTAATCAATTGACATGTATGAATCGCCTTCTGGAACCATCCATTTGACTTTCACGATGTTGATTGCCACCTAACTACTCTCAGGATTTCGTTGAAGTCCCTCATACAAATCCACGGCAAAGAGCCTCGTTGACCCAAGGTCTTAAGTAATGACCATGATAGATGTCTAGTTACCTTAATCAGATTTCCATAAAAACTTGTTAACCTCCACTTCTGCTCCGCCCCTTCTACCCTACATTCCATATCTATATGGTTCACTGAAGAAGATAAAATCACAATCTCCACCTTGTCAATCCAAAATACAGTCAACCCCTATGCAAAAGATTTGTCAAAACCCAAACTACGCTGCTTCTATAAAATCATAGTCTCACTACAGTTTGTCTCACATAAGAAAACAACAAGATGATGATGTTGTTAGGTGAGCCCTAACAAGGCCTGAACTGTAACATTCCACATCGGCCAGGGGAATGGATCATGTAAGCCTTATATGTATATTCTTATCTCTACCTAGCACGAGGCCTTTTGGGAGCTTACTGGTTTCGGGTTCCATCAAAACTCTGAAGTTAAACGACTTCGCGCAAGAGCAATCCCATGATGGGTGACCCATTGGGAAGTTCTCGTGTAAGTTTCCAGAAACAAAACCATGATAGCGTGGTCGGGGCCTAAAGCAGATAATATCGTGTTACGTCGGAGTCGAGCCTGGATGTGGTGGGGGCCTGGGCCGGGATGTGACAATTTGGTATTAGAGCCAACCCATGCCCGGAAGTGTGCTGACGAGAACGTCGGGCCCCTAAGGGGGTGGATTGTAACATCCCACATCGCTCAAGGGAGTAGATCTTGTAAGCATTATATGTATATCTACCTAACACGAGGCATTTTGAGAGCTTACTGGCTTCAGGTTCCATCGGAACTCCGAAGTTAAGCAAGTTCACACGAGAGCAATCCCATGATGGGTAACCCACTGAGAAGTTCTCGTGTGAGTTCCCAAAAACAAAACTATGATGGCGTGGTTGGGGCTTAAAGTGGACAATATCGTGCTACGATGGAGTACAGCCCGAGATTTGGGGGGCCCAGGTCAGGATGTGACATGAACTGCACAATAATCCCCTAATCCTTAGCAATTCCAACATAAAGCATTCATTGTGAACTGCGTGTGTGCTCGCCAGCACCACCTACCGATGGACTAGAACATACTTTCTTCATAGGTACTGACTCCATAGTTCTAGCAGATGAGTCTACCTTTCCCAATCGCTTCAATCTCGTTACCAAGGAATCATCTAACACTGAGCCAACATGCAAACTCAAGTTAGCCCCACTACTTCCATGCCTACCTTGTCACAATTTACTACTCAACCTCTTTGACTTCCTTACACCATCGACCGACTTCGTCCTTCCCAAGCTAAAATATGGGTTGCTGTTGATAGGAAATAAACCCCCAAGTAATAATGGTGTGTCAGCCTCCATATGTTGTACCCTACTCCCACCGTCCTGACCCAACCCTACACCACCTCATTTTGAGACATTTGAACCCATCCCTAGACTCGTCTCCCCATCAACCACTGCATGTTTTAAATGAACCCCAGCCATCTTAACCACTTAAGTGCCAGCGTCGTGGCCCAGCCCTGGGGAAAACCTCGGCATCTCCATCCTCTTTTCTCCATTATTGCTCGATACCCCAAGCTTTCCATGCACCGATCCTAACGTAAAATTACCTGCCTGTAGCCACTTGCCATACGATACATATGTACCATCCATCACTCAACCTTTAAAGAGATGGCAATAACTACACTTATAATCAAGCAACCTACACAGGAAACAGTACGTTGGGAGAAGCTCGTATTGCACACTAGACCTCCAATAAGCTCCTCATCCTCCGATGAAGGTAACCTTAACAGCACACCCCGTCAAAGAGGTTTAAACATATCAATGGTTGCATTTTTGTTTTGTTTTTATGTGACCAAAATGTTTACACAACAGTCAATAATTACCACCTACAACCACGAGTTAGTGGCCCAGTGGTAAATAACGGATTGCGAGGCTTCCTTCAAATTAAATACTGAAGGTCTTGGGTTCGAAACCCGTTGTTGGTGTGGAAGCCAGACTTGTGGCCAACAGAGGTTGAAATGCCTCTGTGAGTCTTCCCAACCCCCGTAAGGGGTGGATAACCATGACTTGTCACTAGTTGTCCCCCTTTTAAAAAAATAATAATAATTACCAACTACGTAGTGGACGTGGGTTAAGTCAGATGATCATTTTAGTTATCTTGTTCGACTCTTTGTTCATCAATTTGAGTTCTCATTTTCATATGTTGTAATAGTCACATATGTGAGTTTGGCTATATAATAACGATAATGTTTCTAGCTCATCTAACTCACTCGGGTTTGGTTTTAATAATACGAATCATTCATATAATAGAATAATTAACCATTAGATTTGATTCTACAATTGATAAATTTTTTATTTACAATTACAATAGTTCATTTTTCGTAGTATTAAAACAAAAAATTCAACTCACTCCTCTGCATCGTTCAACCCATACCCAATTTAGTGGTTGAAGATTGGGATTTATTGGTCCACAGTCCTATCCCAATAAATGATTCTCATGGCCAATGCAGAATTGGGTTCTGGGTGGCCAGAACAATTCACACATTATTATTAGTAGGCCCATACTAGCCAAGCCCATCTAGAAGGAGAATTTTCTTAATTGTGATATTTTACAGATGAATATTTTTTTGTTTGAGAAATGATAAGGAAATTCTTTCAAAAGTAGGATTTTTCATAGATTTTGATTTAGATATAATGTTTTATAATGTTAGCTCGAAAATTGATATTAAACCGTGAAGTGACAAAAATCCATAGAATCACACTTTCAAAGAGTGTTCTTAGCA
This sequence comes from Malus domestica, assembly GCF_042453785.1. Classification (NCBI taxonomy): domain Eukaryota; kingdom Viridiplantae; phylum Streptophyta; class Magnoliopsida; order Rosales; family Rosaceae; genus Malus; species Malus domestica. Next base: position 8,287,363 of record NC_091669.1, on the reverse strand, counting down.
TTTCTCTTTTTGTTTCGATAGATATTCACATTACCAATCTCTCTCTCTCTCTCCTTGTTATTATTATAATAATTAATATAATTATTATTATTATTGAACGGAGAGTGCTGGCTAGTTGGCATTTATATGAAACAACAAACCATATTTAATTAAATATTGAAGAATATAGGATTTCAATCAATCATTCATTCATTTTTTAGGAAAAAAGCAAGCATCAATCATAAATAAACAATATGACTGAAAAGGATTTTAGATGCTAAACTTTAAGTATTTATCCGCATCAACTTTTGCATATAATGAATTTTTTGTCATTTAATGTGACGGTTAAATTGTTATATAATATTATTGATTTTATTTTTTTATTTGTTTATTTTTATAAAATACGTATTTGTTATCAGTGTAATGTTCTATGCCGAAAACTTTCAACATTATCATTTACTCATTTACACAACGTAAGTCACGAAGACTTAGACTCATCAAGCATCTATACTATTAGGCAGAAGGCCTTATCGTTAAACATTCATATAAACCTTAAAAAAAAAAAAAAAAAAAAAAAACCTTTCTTTAGTAAACCGAAAAAAGCAACCAAATATAAAAAATGATTATATTTTTGTGAGACTGCAATTACAGAAATTACATTTCACATTTTTATGAGAGCACAAGAGTGTCTTACAAATATTTGACAAATTAGACCATCAAAACAGAATTAGGCCATGTTTGGCACACCGAATAAGGTACTGGATAATACAAATAATACGGAGTACGGTGTTTGGTGTCTATTTGGATTAAATAACCACCGGATTAAATAATCCAACCCCACATCCTTTATCCATGTGATACTCGCTTAGTTATACCGTTCAAAACCTCAGTATTATTTAGTTGAGTAGAAACACGCCTCTCTCGCTCTCTCCATCCCGCATCACTTGCCCTCTAATCTAAATCCCAGGTTCTTCTCCTCCTCTATTCCACCCTTCTGCAACTCCTCATCCTCCTCTTCTGTTCCGCCCTCCTGCAACTTCTCATCCTCCTTCTTCTCTGATCACCGAGAACGGTGTAAGAGGACAATCGCGCGTGGACTGACGAAACTCGAATGGGAGAAGCAAAGTGCTTCAAATTATAGAAAGTTCCTCTCGCCGCTCACTCTACTCCTCTCACATCGCTTGCTCTCTCCTCTTAATCCAGGGTTCTTCCTCCACTTCTGAATCTGAGATTTTTCATCCTCTTTCCTGTTCCGCCCTCCTATTTTTCTTGCAATTTTTCTTCTTCTCTCTCTATTCTGCCCTCCTATTTCTCTTCCAACTTTTTTTTTCAATCAAATTGAATCCGATTGTTGTTTTTCTCTCAAATTTTTGCATTTGATTTTATAAATTTTCAATTGCTAAAGAACAAAGCCTCATTTGGGTCATATCCTTCATAACCATTCTACTTTTGCTGGGCTGATTTGTAGCTAAAAAAAGAGAAGATTGGGAAAAAAAAACGATGAGAATTTGAAAGGTGGGTTTTGCTGGGTTTCTTGTTGTTGCCTTTGTGGTGGGGTAGAGAGGGAGAGAGTTTGGGGGGTGCGGCGGAGAGATCTGGGAACAAAAAAGATGATTTCAGTTTTTTTTTAAATTTTATTTTAAGTTGGATTCCTCCTATCCGGTATAATACCAAACACAGTATAAATAATACGATCATTAGTTTGATAGTGCACCAAACGCTCGACTAATTTAGTCAGTACTATCCGGTGATTATTTATCCTATCCGATAGAAATAGTCAATACAGTCTGAGCTGCCAAACGAGGCCTTAGACACTCAAATAAAACGCCTTGTGCACGCAAAAACGAGTACAGAGAGACTAGTCGTAAATTAGGCGAGTATTAACGACTTGTATAATTTATTTTTTTTCTTAAAAAAAGGAGATAACTAGTGACAAATTACAGTTATATACTTTTTTCAGGAATCAGGAAGACTCACAAATACATTTTAACCTTCTTCTGATCACAAATTTGACTTCCATACCAACAACAAATTTCCAGTCCGAAACATCTAATTTTTAATTTTAAAAAATTCTCGTAATCCGTCCATTACCCTCCAAGTCCCCACCGATTCCTGGTAGTTAACCTCTACTCCAGTCGTTGCCCAAAATCCAGCAAAAAAAAAAAAAGAAAAAAAATATGCCTGTCACTTCCTTTTCAGTTTCTCTCTCCTCTCTCTCTCTCTTCATTGTTCGCCATTGTTGCTCTCTCTTCCCCACACTCCTCTCGATCGCTTCGCTTCACTTTTCTCCATCCTCTCATTTTTCTTTACTTCCAAGCATTCTCTCTATTTCTCTCATGCATTGCTCAGCAGTGCACGAGACAGACCCGAACCCGACCAGGTTCTAACCCGGACCACATCCCAAATGCATCGCGCCACCGCCGCCGCAAACCCACTCCAAACCCTCCTCGACCTCATCAACTCCACCCTATCCCTCCTCCTCCGCTCCTCCCTCACCGTCCACTCCTTCGTCGGCCGCTGGACCGCCCTCAACTCCAAGCTCGCATCCCTCCACTCCTCCGTTGCCGACATCTCCGACTCCCCACACTGGGCCCAGAATCCCCTCCTCCACACCCTCCTCCCTCAACTCCTCTCCACTCTCCAGCGCCTTACCGCCCTCGCCGATCAATGTACCGACGCCGAGTTCGCCGGCGGGAAGCTCCTAATGCAGAGCGACCTCGATATGGCCTCCTCCTCGCTCACCAATCAGCTTCGCGACCTCGACTTATTGCTCAGATCTGGAGTCCTCCACCAGTCAAACGCAATTGTTTTGTCCCACCCGGCTCCCGGGTCGGATAAAGAGGATTTGGCCTTCTTTATCAGAGACCTCTTCACCCGGTTGCAAATCGGCGGCGTCGAGTTCAAGAAAAAGGCTCTTGAGTCGCTCCTTCAGCTCCTCAACGGCGGCGACGACAAGTCGCCTGGCCTCGTCGCTAGGGAAGGTAATGTCGCATATTTGATTCACTTGCTCGATTTCCACCAGCAGCCTTCCGTCCGCGAGCAGGCTATCTTAGCCGTCTGCCTCCTGGCCTCCGCGGACGACGAGTCCTCGCGCAAGGCAGTGTTCGAAGAAGGGGGTCTGGGTCCTCTGCTGAGAATACTCGAATCCGGGTCTACCCATTTGAAAGAGAAGGCCGTGATGGCGGTAGAGGCACTCACCGCCGACCCAGAAAACGCCTGGGCCGTCTCCGCCTACGGTGGCGTCTCGGTCCTCATTGAAGCCTGCCGATCTGGGTCTCCGGCGACCCGGACCCATGCTGCCGGCGCCATTAGAAATATTGCTAATGTGGAAGAAATAAAAATTGCTTTGGGAGAAGAAGGGGCCGTGCCAGTACTAATCCAGTTACTTCTCTCCGGCACCATCACCGCCCAAGAAAAATCAGCCAATTGCATAGCGATTTTAGCCTCCTCTGACGAGTATTTCCGAGCTCTGATCATTCGAGAACGTGCGTTGCAGAGATTAATGCATTTGATCCAAGATTTACCGAGCTCGGACACATTGGAACACGTCCTCCGAGCCATCACATCGCTTTCAGCATCAGATTCCTGCTCTAAAATCCTGTCGTCTTCAACCCTTTTCCTGGTTCAACTCGCCGAGTTCATAAAGCAGGGCAACACAACGCTACAGCAAATCTCAGTCTCCTTACTCGCTCACTTATTGGTGCATGTGAGCGATGGGAATAAGCGAGCGTTGGGCAGCTGTATGGGGTCGTTGGTGAAGCTCATGGAGTCACCGAAACCGGTGGGTCTACAAGCATCGGCAGCCCAATCGCTTTTGTCGCTGTTGACGGTCCGGTCGAACCGGAAAGAGCTGGTGAGAGATGAGAAGAGCGTGATGAGGCTGGTCCAGATGCTGGACCCAAAGAATCACGAGATGGTGGGCAGTGACTTTCCGGTGGCGGTGGTCGCGGCGGTGCTCAGCGGAGGGAGCGGTGGTTGCCGGAAAAGGCTGGTGGCCGCCGGAGCTTATCCGCATATGCAGAGACTGGCGGAAATGGAGGTCGCCGGAGCAAAGAAGGCGTTGCAGAGACTCACCGGCGGTAGGCTAAGGACCATCTTCTCCTGGACTTGGAGGGAATAGATCCTAGTAATTAACCTGCAGAGAAAAAAACCCGCCAAACGAAAGGTTAGTTTTGGAATTCCAGTTTTGTTTAAGGGTACGTGTCATATTTCTATCCAATTCGCGTGTGCCATGTCGGCATGGCAACCTGGATTGATATTAAAATGACAATTCTACCCCTCGCCGAAAAACTGTGAAAGATTGTAAATAGTGTGGTGGGCCCACGGAGCCTGGTGGGTCCAGTCCTTTTTAATCTATCTAGAAGGGGCAAGTTTTAACCGTTTGACTCGTGAACTCAGTGAATGGGAGTTTAGCGGCAAATGGCAGGGTCTTAGCAAATGCTTTTGTTAGTTTTGTTGTTGGTGTCGGGGATCGTGCAATTTGGCTGACAGATATTTTAAATTTTGTTTGTTGTGCAAAATATAGAGGAGGAAGGAGGAGTTTGTTTGGATTTTGTAACCGTCCAGGGAATGTGAAATGTGAAAGCTACGTGGCTTGGACAAAAGCAACAGATACACACGCATCATATACCTAATTATTTGTATCGTATTATCTGTCATTAAATTTAAATCAAGCACTAGTTATTTTAGATCGAAGGGCTCTGAGAGCTCACTCTAAAGCTATCGATATTATTCTTAATTTTACCACCTGCTCAATCCGTCAAGTGTAAGATTTTACTCCCAACAGATCTTGATCAAGTATGAGCTTTTACCACAAAAGGATTTCAGTATGTTATATATTATATTTAATATTTTAGTAAAACATTGTATTGGTAAAGGAAGAAAAAAAAAGCATGGATGCGGTTTTTAGGGAGCGTCCTCGTTTTGTTGTTTCCTTTTCTTTTTTTGTAATTTTTTTTCTTTTGGGTTGTGGTTTTTAATTAACACCTATCTGGTTTTTTTGTTTGAGAATGTAGATTCTTTCTCTCGTTGTAATATTGGTACGAGATGTTACGAAGACAATGTACTTCAATGTAATGCGAGTTGCTCTCCTTGCTCTCCTTTGGTTCGATTTGTAATGGACGTGAACTGAACATGGGTTTAGCGTGTTACTTACAAAGAGTGCAACTCTTTTTGTTTGCTTGCTTTGGTGAATGGTGATGTTATCTGAGCCCTTCAATTCATTTTTATGTACCATGATTGTCATGATGATGATGTGAATGTTGATTAATGGATGTGGATGTGCAAGTGTAGAGCCAATAGCATTCAGCCAAAAGCAAAAAGCCCAAAGCTTTTAGGACAAGTTAGATGTTTTTTTTTTCTTCTCATTTTTCTTCTTGTATTGTATATTTATGTCTTTCTGTCACATCCCGATCCGGGCTCCATCACATTTCAGGCTTGATTCTGCCGTAGCACGATATTGTTCGCTTTCGGTCCCGACTACGCCCTCACGTTTTGTTTTTGAGAACTCACGTGACTAGAACTTTCCAGTGGGTCACCCATTATGGGAATGCTCTGGTTCATTCTCGCTTAATTTCGAAGTTCCTACAGAGTCCGAAGTCAATGAGCTCCCAAAATATCTCGTGCTAAAGGAAGTAGGCATGTACATATATGACATAGAGAAGTGGGCATGTACATATATGACATAGAGGATCCACTTCCCTGGACGACGTAGGATCTGAGACTTTCTTTTTGAGCAGGTAATGGGCAATGACGAAAGTATTTCGTTTCTGTAAGACTGAGTTGAGTTGGCTCTCTCTCTCTCTCTCTCTCTCTCTCTCTCTCTACTTTCTTTTTGAGCAGGTAATGGGCATATGACGAAAGTATTTCGTTTTTCGTTTCTGTAAGACTGAGTTGAGTTGGCTCTCTCTCTCTCTCTCTCTCACACTTTCTCTTTCAACAGATATGTTGACAGAAGATGGGTCCTGACTCCTGGGTGGCGCTCCCCTCATGCTTGCTTTGTATTTAGTATGCATGATAAAAGCCCCTTCAATTTCATCCAGCTTTTACTTGAGTACTTAAAAGCTACTTAGTGACACGACACATATTTGACTGTAAAATTCAATTTAATAATTTAATTTTAGTGATCGTGATTAAATATGTGTCAATACTGAGCGCTTGTATTGCCTTCATCCCCACATAAAGAAGTGCTTACCTACACCTTAGTATGCCAGTGTTATTCCAAACAAAAAAATGACATGTTAAGTGTATTAACTTTCACCACACGATGCTACAGAATGTCACAGTAGCGTACTTTTAGGTTAAGTGTTTCGCAATTGCAAGAAACCTAGTCACTTGCACCCCAGCTAAGCCTAGAGCTAAATTGGATATATGCATCATTCCAAACAGAGATTGAAGAGCAAAAAAGGTCATTTTATTGGGGTGGGGTTTCTTAGATTTTTGAGAATCTAGAAAAGGTAGAAAATTTGGGAAAAGGAAGAAAAATGTTAAGATAACTTAAGACTAGCTAAGAAGGAAGACACGGAATATAAATAGAATAGAATAGAATATTAGATGTAGGGAAGACGGGAGGCTAGAAGTCTAGATGTGATATATGAAGCCAACAAGTGCAACTGCAGGTGGTGGTAATGTTCGAGTCTGAAATAACGCTTTGGGTCAAGTCTAGAGCTATTCTCGAACCAGAAAGAGATACTGGGAATATTCTGTAATAGGCCGAGCCCAATGGAGTTCGGCTGAATCCTATTAGGAAATGGTTTTATCTGGATAGGGATTAGGTGATCAAATCCTAGTACAATGAGGATTCTTGAAAATTAAGGATGCTTTGAGTCATAAAAGATGCCGAGAATCAGGGGATGAATATGGGTGATTAAAGAGTTTGGTTCAGAGTCCTATAGGGGTTGGGATTGTTCGAGACTTGATGAGAATGGGTTGAGGAATTCTAATCCGAGTGGAGTTCTATCTCAGCCATGGAGGAGATCATTACTATAAATAGATAGGGGGTGCATCATTCAAAGCCCTTACAATTCAACACACAATTGCTCTGCGCAAACCTCTCAAACACCTTGAGATTTTTATTTTATTCTTTCCCCGTCAACACATATTCAGTTTGGATAAACAACACTGTAGAGGCAACCAACAACATCTTCAGTTTGGATAAACAACACTGGAGCCGTAGAATCAGCCAATCGAGGAGCACCTTCAGTTTGGATAAATAACACTACTTTAAGATCGACTGGTTATTTATCAAAGTCTCAATCAACAAGGATTTCCAAGTCCTTGTTGGAAGAGATCATCTCATCAGCCTTCTTGGCGAAATGAGGTGGTACCAAGTTACTACATTCGGCACATTGAAAGTCGAATTTGATATTGAAATTCGCAGAAATAGCAGCCTTGTCTTCAGGCTTTAGAACCCGAAGGCCGAAACATGTTCCTTTCTCAGCCGCAGTCGCGAGATCAAGAAGTCAGCAACGCACCCAACGCCACATCAACATATTTTACTCATAGGCCGACAAGTTGGCACGCCTCACATTTAATCGAATGACGTAGTTAGCTTATTAATTACTTGGCATGCGCGTCACGTAGGCTAGGTAGTTTTTGGGATCAACAGGTATCCGTGCACTATTTCTTGTATTTATACACTTTTTATTAATTTATGTCTTGCGATATTTTTCAATTCATTTGATTCGAAAGCTGAAAGTTGATAGACGTATAAATGTGTTTGAAAGATAAAAAGAGGTATTTGAATACCACAACCCACGTTAATTTGAGCATCTATTATCATTTGTATATGTTAACACTTAATTACAAAAAATGACTTGTATAATATGAATACACTGATATTATGACTTTCAGTTATGTGTTAAGGATATAAAGTCACGGACAAGTTTTCGTCATGTGATATTGTGATATTGTAATATTTAGTGTCAATGATATACCATTTTCTCTTTCACAATTTCACATGTTGTTGCTTGCCTTTGTCTCCCCTAAATTGCATTTGCATTTGCATCTGATGCTGCAGAAGAAAAGTTTGTGACTTTTTTAATTTTATTTTGTGTGGGGGGAGGGAGGGGTCATATTTTCCCGTGAATCGTGAGATCTCTCTGTTTAAAGCAACTGCACAAAACTTAGCTGTAAAGCCTGTACACTTCTCTCTTTCGGTCATTGTGTGGTTCTTTTCACTGTCATATCCCCCCAACACTGCCACGGTTATAATTCATGACCCTTACGTTAACCACCACTTTTAAAGTCCCATGTCTCCATACATTTCTTTCTTCTTCTCTTCTTTGGCTTATGGAGCTTATGAAGTGTATTGGTGAATACTCTTAATCAAATCAATTACCTTTTTTTTAGTACTCTTTATGTCCCTCGGAAGATGAAATCTTGGGTTAGGTGGCGTGATTACTATGTTGCGTACCCAACCATTCTGTATCATCAAACGTATCGATCCGTTATCAACTATCGACCTGTCGTTTATATGGTGATACTAAGGATGCTTGAATACATAGCTGTCAATATGTTTGTCAATGAATATGTAGGAGGAAGGTAACTAATGACGACGTCACATCATCTTAATGGCTTCTCGGACCAGCCAGCTGGTTAGGAGGTCTAATTGGTGTTGACCATGTCAACATGCAAGCTAATCGGCTTGCTAAAGTGGGATGAACGTGATTCATGGGCTCCTTTGTTTCTTTAATGGGCAACGATTCAAGTCTGCATGATATCATGGCTGTGAGCGTTCAAAACACTAGGGCCCTATTTGTTGGGCTCGGAGGTGCTTGTGAAGCATATGCTATAAACTCGCAGTTGCCATTCAACTCTGCCAAAGAGAATGGATTAAAGTTTTCTGAATACAAGAAAATTACATTTGATATATATAAATTTCAAGGTCTACCTCTACAGAATAATCTCAATTCAAAAGTCAAGACATATGTTTAGCAATAATCTTGTTTTGCTGTTCCAACCACAGTCTCTGTTGATGCAACAGACTATCTTGGTTCATCAATTCGTTACACATAGGTTCACTACTACTTGTTACATTTGGTAACACTGCAAACGGGTCGTTTTCTACGTTACCCCATCCTTCTTGCGTATCGCTTTCACTCTGCGCACTGAATGTCGGCGCAGCTGAGAACTCATTAGCTTCGTCTGCATGAAATCTCGGAGCTACACTCTTGTTATCACGAGCCACCGCACGGAATGTCGGTGCCATTCCACTCTCGTTGGAGTTTTGGGCACAGAATGTTGCTACTGCCAACTCTTTCGGACTTTGAGCGAAAAATGTTGGCGCCGTTGTGGCCTCATTCGTGCTCCGCGCGCAAAATGTCGGTGCCATCGTGCTCTCATTGGAATGTTGCGACCACAATGTTGGTGAAATTGTGCCCCCTTTTGGGCTCGGCCCGCCAAATGGTGGCGGTGTCATTGTGGTGTTATTTGGATTGTGGGCGGGAACTGTTGGTACTGTTGTTGTATTGTTTGTATTCTGCGTGGGAAATGTTGGCGCCATTTGTCCAACATTTGAATTATGTGCACAAAATGTTGGTGCCGCTGGTTGAGATGTACTAGGGGACCAAAGCAAATCGTCTCCGAAATTTCCAAAGCCATTGCTGGTGGTGGTTTTTGAACTCGAAGAGGCTGCAAAGCTCTCGATTGGAATTGTATCTTCGAGAAATGGATTGTATTGGTGTTGTGGGACTGAAGATTTCTGAAACAAACTGTCAAGGTTTGATGAATCAAACAGATTATATACAGATGAAGGTGGTGGCGATGATCTTTGCAGCGGCGGTTCTTTGTTTGTAGACTCGAACAACACAAGCTCCCATCCTTGTTTCGCACCTTCTTGATTTTCGACTCCAAATAGTTGTTCAACTCCTTTTTCTTGTTGCTTTGTTTGATCTGGTTGTGGTGTCCAGTCGTCAAAAGAAACAAGATCAAACCCAACACTCGCCGGTTGAGGTTGATCGACCTCAGCCGGCAATGATTGGGTTGATCCATTCCCACTCGCCCGTCTGATGGATTCATTCTCCGGCGTCTTATCCAGCTGTTCCTCTGAATTATAAAACTCTTGCTCCACCGACCAAGACGGACTCACATTCCCACTGTGGTCGGCGATACTCGTCAAATCCTCCAACGAAGTGCAAGCCGAACCGAAAGCAGAGCCTCTATCTGACCCCTCGTATTGATCAGAAGAAGCGATTTCATTCGGTTCAAAGCTCAACCCTTTATTCTTACCCTCCTTCCCCGCCATTTGATCCGAACCAATCTGCAAATGGGTTGGCGGCGACCGACCCGGAAACGAAGCCTGATCCTTCAGAAACTCCTGTAACGTCTCCAGAAGCTCGTCCGAAATTTTCTGCACGCTCGGATACTCGGAGGTCCGCCCAACCCCCAAGATCTTACAGAGCGCGTAGAACGACGCTAGCTCCTCAAATTGTTTTGAGGCTTTCACACAGGCGTGAAAAGCGTTCACGCACGACTGGTATTGCAGTTGGAAGAAGCTGTCTAGAAGCAGAGCCAAACCGTCGGATATGTCCCGGTACAGATCGTACGTCTCTTGAACGATCGAATAGAGTGAGATCAATACCAAACGGTTTGTTTTGGCCGCCCCCGTTGGCGTCGTGGCGATCGCTCTGTCGAGCAGTTTCTGCCAGTAATGTATCCGATCGAGCAGAATCGCGGGCTTCATGTCGCGGATGACGGGCCCGTTGGACCGGGAGCTTCTGCGGTTGTTGTTGAATTCCTGGTCGCGCTGGTAGGTGAACCGCCGCTGGAGCTTCCCGGTGAGGAAGCAGTCCAGTCGCTCTTCGAGGTAGAGGGCGAAGGTGCGGACGAAGGCGGTGTAATCCCACGGGCAGGAGTTGGAATCGTCGCGGAAGTTGGATAGGTTGAGGATTTTGGCGCCGCCCTTCATGGCGTGGAGGACTTCGATTGGAAAATAGGGGTCGCCGTCTTGGAAGATGCGGAGGACGAGCATGAGGGATTTGAGCACGACGATCCAGTTGCGGGTTTTGCCGATGCGCTTGGCGATGGCTTGGGCGCAGGAGGAGGCGTACGACTTGTTGGACGTAATGAGCGTGAGAATTTCTTGGATGTATTTGTCGACGATGGGGACGACGTCGTGGGACGTGGCTTTGAGGACTGTGACTTCGAGGTTGGCCGAGTTGTTGTTGTTGGAGACCTTGGCTAGGCTTATACTCGTTTGGTCCTTCACAGCTCCAATTGCCTTCTTTAGCTTGCTTGGCATCTTTGCTGCTAGCGATTTAGATGAATCAACTACGATGAGATTTCTTCTTGTGACAGGCCGATATTCAAAACTGTTCTAATCTGGGTCGAAATTGGGCGCAAGGACCAAGTCTAATCCACAATTGTTGACGATGATGAATTGGTGATAGAGATTTTCTTCTGACAACATAATATTCTAATTCACTCTAATTTATACGCACAGAAATTGAGTTTTGTGCAAAGAAACAATTGAAATAATAACGTTGGGTCGTGAATTGAGGTTTTTTGCCATGTTTTAGTGTAGAATTGTTTCTTATTGTGTAGAAATTGGGATTGAAATTGTATTTGTATTTAGTGGAACAAGCTTTTGGTGTTTTTTTTTTTTTTTTGAAGAACAAGGAAAGTGAATTCCAGGGCACAGAGGCCAGAGAGGATACAAGAGAGCCTACGAAGAGGCAAACAACAGACAAGATAAAGTAAGGAAGGCAGTTTTGAGAGGACGGACGAGAGGGTGGGGAGAGTTTGGAGATAATTTGGGTGGTGGAGAAGAGGGAAAGGCCTTTGTGGACGTGACCGAGACTTGCACTTGTTTGATTGACCAAGTCCTTTGCATGTTTTTGTTCACTAATCAAATCTCAATTGAATTAATGAATGAAGTTGCTAGTACGTTCCCATGACAAGAGTTGATCATGGTGATCCATGCACTAGTTTATGGCCTGGTTTAGAAGGGTACGTACGTGCTACTTTTTAGAACGTCCTTAACATGTGTAATTTTGGGCGTTGCAGAGAAAAAGGGGGTCGTAATAGCTGTGTTTTTGCATACCATTTGTCATTGTTTTGACTAGTTGAACTTTAGAAGCTAGAGTTGTACTGTTGTAGTTAGACAGAACTAGAACGGAGCAAGTTATATGACCAAAGAAGTGGTTGTCATCAAGTGTTTGATAGTCTTTTCGTTTCTCTTTCAGTCGAACCTAAAACCTAAGCTAGCCCACCCCTTACCCACACCCTCTAGGCTAGCCCTAGTGGCTTACCTTGAGATATTTTACGGCAACAAAGAAGATTAATACATCGGGATTCTCTCCTTCCGTGAGAGTGCTTTTCTCCCAGCGTGAGAGTTCTTCTCTCTTTTGGTGAGGGTTTTAATCTTGATTCATCAGATCTATGACACCGACTGTCATTACTACAAGATTAACTTTAAGTGGTGGATGAGGGTGGTGGATTTAGAAAAATATTATCAGATAAATTATATCTGATATATTATTTAATTAGTGATAGATATTAGAAAAAATAGAGGTCGCACTTGATGCGATGGCAAGTGCCTTCGCCCATGAGCGGTAGGTCTCGGGTTCGAGATTTGGGAGCAGCCTCTTCATAAATGGGGGTAAGGCTAGCCGACATTCACCTCTCCCAGACCTTGCGTAAAGCGGGAGCCTTGTGCACTGGGTACAACTTTTTTTTAGATATTAGAAAAATCATGTCGATGATATCCGACATAAATTCCTGACGAATACTTACTGGCTAGATCTAGCTCCGGTTGGGGTTGGTTGCCACTTTTCCCTTTCTTTTATTCTCTTTTCTTTTCCCCTTCTCTGCTGCTTTTTTCCCCTCCTCCTCATCTTGATTTGCCCTCTTATCCTTACCTTGTTAACATCCCTTTTCCTCCTTCATCTAAGGTTCGATCTTTAGCCATACTTTTCGAGATGGTGCTTCCAGTTTTGATGTTTCGACCGACTCGGGTGTTCTAACACCACCACTTTCTCTCTGTTGTCTGCCGTGTGTGGCAGTGTTGGTCATGGTGTTCCATGGGCTTCTTTCCATCGATAGCCAACTGATTTCTTTCAGTTTCTGGTTATCTTTTCTCAATGGCTATGCTCGGGGAGCAGATCGGTGTTGGATGATGGGATCGGCATGGTGATGTTTGGTGGTGAGCATGGATTTATGCAGGTCGAGATGCACTGTTGTGGCGGAGACGGTAGTAGCAGACTTCTCGGTTTTTTTGTTTTTCTGTTTTTCGGCCTCAACTGTTTGGTTGGGCACTTGTTTGTTTGGTGTTTGGCACTTCTTTTTGCTCATTTATGTTTTCTTATTTATGGGCCGTTCGTTTGTAATTATGTTTCTTTGTAGTTAATAAAGTTTTCTTGTTCCAAAAATAAAAAAACAAAAAAAAGAAACTTAATACATCGAGATAGGATAGTAAAACAAGTGAAGATATGATCGCAATTATATTCATGCATGTGAATCGTGATCGTGCAGAGTTTCTGCAGGATGAATTCATCATCATGATCACCCTGTCTATGAGAAGTTCAGATATGGATACAACTACTACCCACCCACCGGCAAACTTAAACCCAGTGGGGTTTGGTGCGTGCACAATTTTGTAGCCTTTGACCGACCCACCTCCATATTATTATGAGGAGTTCAAATTCAACTTGTCAAGAAAAAGAAAAAGAACGTAAAAAAAAAAGGTAGGAAAAGAACGTAAAAAAATGGATAATATTATAAAATGACGGCTTTAATCTAGCTGTTCAACTTTCATTTCATATTTTAGTATAAACTAGAGTAGTAATATCGCTCATAGTTAAAATAATTTGAAACTATTCAAAAGCGATACATCCTATACATCATATTAAAATCCCAAATTATGAACAAGTTCATGGACAAGGATTGTCTGCTCTTCATTTCCGGTGCTCTACTGTTTTGTGTAGTCACGGTTAAGTCATGTCAATATTTTATATAATTTTTTTATAAATATAATAACACAAAAATAAATAGTAATATAAAATGTTGACGTGCCTTAACCGTGACCATACTGTTTTGTGTTTGCTTATTGACCATTTTTGAGAAATGAACACATTTATGTGCTTGCAGTTGTAGATCCGAGATTTCTTCATCAAATCATTATCTTTGTCCCCAAATTAAAAATCCCATTCAAAACCCATCTGGGTCAAAATCAATCTACAGTACAAAAATATTTTAGATGTCAAAGAAAATCCATTATGAAAAACTAAAAACACCATTTTTTTTGCCCTTAATGATAAACACAGAATTAAATTGAATTTTGAATCAATATATTCATATGCAAAATATTTATGTTGTTAGAGCTTTTCCTAGGAGTATGACATGGATTACTTCATATCGTGGCGTTTGGTACTCGAACATTGACTCGAGACATTTTCCATGGAAAGGGATCCTCTTCGGATCCTTTTCTTCTAAATCAATGGATTCGTGATATTAAAATTTGATCAAACTATAGAAGTTATTATAACTTTTAAAATAAATTCTTACTTGTAACCGTTGTATAAAATTTTAATTGTATAGATCCGTTAATTTGGTAAATTAAAAGAAATGAATCCGAAGAGGGTCCTTTCCGTTTTCTGTGCCCCTTCTTATCCTGAAAAATCGGAGGCACCCTCCTTGAACCGATAACCATCTTTAATGAGCAACTTGATGACTACACAATTAGTTACCTATGAAATGATTTCTATAGTCACCTATAAAACAAAAGAGATAAAACAAGGGTTGTACATATACAAATATCCATACCTAAAAGTTGTAAAGATACATAAAACAATTATGTACTTCGCTTTTCATCCTCATGGAGGGTAAAAATAGTACAAAAAGAAACGAGAAATTGTGACCTTGCTAATCCACAAAGTCCTGTCTTTCACTTCAGTTTTTTTAAGAATTCTAACGAAAAGTTTTTAGAATTGTTTATTTTAACGAAAATTTATATTTTTATACTAAAAAATTAATCATGATATTATTCATTTTACCTTTTATTTTATCATTATCGTTAAAACTTAAATTTTTCAAAATTATTTTCATTAATTTTTCTCAGTTTTATGAGTCTCTGACAAAGTGACTAGTCTGCCTCACTTCCATACTTCCTAACGGGTCTTCTATATAAAAAAGGCTTCTGTGACATGGTTTTTACATTTCACTGCAAATCTCTTGCTTCAGTTGAGCAAAATATTTACTAGCTAGCCATATGGAGCAGAAGGAAGGAGATGCTGTGGCAATGCTAGAGCTGTACTATTGGTTGGTGAAGTGGAGAGTACAACTCCTGGGGAGGCAATGGAACTTCATGGACGTGGGGACTCTGGTTGTCGTTTTGGGTTTGCATTTCCTTGCCCTTTTAGCACCATTTCATTTCAATGGGAGTGCAGTTTGGTTGGCCATGGCACTGTACGTGATCACAGGTCTCGGTGTAACCCTGTCTTACCATAGAAATCTCTCCCACAAAAGTTTTAAGCTTCCCAAATGGCTTGAGTACTCTTTTGCCTACTGTGGGGTTCTGTCCCTTCAGGTTTGTGAAACAAAAATCGTTCTTAAGATATTTTAATTGCGGAGATTTTACAAGGAAATATTAAACATGTTGATTGCTCTCACACAACATTAAGCATTTGCATGAAAAGAGAACGTTACATGGATTTGACGTATCTTGTTTTAGTAGAAAAGTTTGTGAGAATGATCTGCTTTTGGTTTGCAGGGAAGTCCACTTGAATGGGTGAGCACACACAGGAACCATCACCAGTTTACCGACACATGGAATGATGCTCACAGCCCAATTAAGGGCTTTTGGTTTAGCCATATTGGTTGGCTCTTTGATTACGGTTCGCGGTTTGGAAGTGTATGTTTTCTTACTATTTCATTATATTTCTCAAAAAAAGAATAATTTTATGATATATATATTACCGTAACATCTTGCAACATAAAAGTTCTTTTGAATATTTTTCAAAAGAAAAATAATTTTATGATATATGTATGTCGTTACCATACATCTTGCACCATAAAGGTTCTTTTGAATATATTCAGATTGAAGGACGACTAAACAACGTTGGAGATCTGAAAAAGCAGCCGTACTATATATTTCTCCATTACACATACCCCTTTCACTCACTTGCTCTTGGAGTTGTACTATATACCGTGGGAGGCCTACCCTTTCTAGTTTGGGGCTTGGTAAATTTGCTCTTAATTACTGTTTACTGTTTAATTAAGCCCTAGCCTAATTTCTCAGACGTTCTTCATTTTTTTGTTGGATAATAATTAGTTGGTTTATCATTCTTTACAGGGTGTGAGGACGATACTTTATCTCCACGTTACATTTGCCATAAACTCGATTTGCCACAAATGGGGAAAGCAAGTGTGGGATACTGGTGATTTGTCTAAAAACAATTGGTAAAATTCAACTTTATTTAGTTGATGGAACAAAGTTTCTAATTTCCATGGATAAGAGTAAATGTAATGAATTACTTCAATTGTTTTAGGTTGTTTGGATTGCTAGCACATGGAGAAGGTTGGCATAATAACCACCATGCTTTTGAGTACTCAGCTCGACAAGGCCTTGAATGGTGGCAAGTTGATCTTACTTGGTACGTAATAAGATTTCTTCAAGCTGTTGGTTTGGCAACTGACGTTAAACTCCCAACCGAGATTCAGAAGAAACGAAAGGCTTTAAGCAACAAAATCAGCAAGGAAAAGCTTGGAACAGTTAAAACCAATGGAAAGTCCAAAGAATACTGAAAGTAGTAACTAACGGAGACCCAAATTTAAGCTATGAACATTGTTATTGATTTGCTTTGTAATGTCTATTATGTATTTTTCTATGCTATGCAATGAAGTGATTCAGCTACTTTGAAGAAACGTTGCCATGTTGTATGAAGAATGAGTGTTAGGCTATGAGTAATTTTTAGGCAAACTTGAAAATGTCACGTGTTGTTATTGCTGCATTCTAATTAAAATGGTGTGTTTAATTTTTTTTATACTCTAATAGCAGGATATATCAATTTTGTTGTCCATTTATATTATCACACATGAATATTAACACTACACGACACTATTCTAAGTATATACATGCAAATATTTCTCATTGGACATTAGACTATCTCCAACCTAAGAAGCTAAAATCTCAAATCTAGCCCTGTGTTTAACTATTCACCTATATGTATGAGGTTGTTCACCTATTTGTGACTAAATTTTAAGATTTTAGACCCTTAAGTTGAAGATAACCTTAGAATAGCTATATTTACTAAATATCCTATGATTTTCATTTGATCTATAGGTTGTGGGATTGGACTTCCACAACCTAAATGAAATGATAAGTTTACCTTGCAAAAGGAATAAAGATAACCCTGGAACACTGACGTGACGCAGTGTCAGCCAAAGACTTTACGATGTCCAAGTAATTAGTGAACAAAAAACTTAGGAATAAAGATGAGTTTCGTAACAACTCATCTACAGCTTTGGATGCATTTCATCTTCCAAAACAAACTTCTATATGCTTCAAATACAGCTCAAGCAAACACCCAGCAAACTCACCTACCAAATAAAAGTAGGAATGAGTTTTCTTTTTTTGATGGACTAGATACTAACAACAGTCAAACTCGGCAAAAACAAGCGTCAAATAAATACAAAGAAAACCCAAACAGAGGACTAACAACATTTCAGAATCAAACATCTAACACAATAACTTAGTATTAGATAATTACTATTTCAATTGTTAATTGTTAGAAGCCTTGGGCATTAACTCAATAACTCAACCGTGCTTTCTACTTACTTTTTAGGCATTACAGAACACATTTCAGAACACAAAATTAAATCACATAAGTGTTTGTGCCTCAAAGATTGAATTTGGGCCGAGAGGAAATAAACCAAAACGGAAGGCCGTGATTCTCGGCTCAATGGTGATTCTTCAGGCCAATGGCATTCTTAGCCTAGGTATGTAGTGCCAGCGGTTCGATCGAGTCCTAATGAATTTGGGATTACTAAAGGATCAAACTTAGGTGTGGCTCGGTAGAGTCCTGAATGAATTAAAATTGTTAAGGATCATCATGGGTTTTGATAAGATTCGAATCATTCCAAGAATCAAAACTTGTGGATGATCAGATAAGGAATGAATTAAAGGGACTATGTTAAGATCCTAGTTAGGTTGAGACCAGATAGAGATAATGTTCCTATCGAAGAGGGGTTTGATGAGATAACATCAAGGATATCCATGTGCGTGTTGATGAGTCAATTTCATATTATATATTTTACCCTATTTTTAGTATATTTTGGTTAATATTTTGGAAGAATTTAGATACTTTGAATTGTATTTTCAATATAGGTATTTCTACTTCATCTGGAGCAAAACAGGACCAAATGAACGAATTTTGGAGTAATTCCAGGACGTTCGTGAGTCACTAAGCTTGATCGAATAAAAATTTGGGATTTTTCTACCAAGCGGTTATTTTCTGGCGATAAAATAAAGGAGCGATGCGCGGTGCTGGAAAATGACGTTTCTGGGCTTAAATTGCATTTTTGGAGCCGAAGATGATGTCGGATGGTTTTGTGGCCTTCTGGAGATGTGTTCAGAACGTCCTGATCTTTCAAAGAAGATATCTTGGGCCGGATTTGGAGGAGATCTAAGGCTAAAATGTGGCTGGACAAGTACTTAGCAGATTCTCCTAGTTTAATTAGGATTTTATTTTCTAAGATATTTTATTTTTTTTCTTAGTTTCCTAATTGGAATAAGAGACCTATGTTTTAGGGTTTGTGGATGGCTTAGCAAATATATTGCTTTGCTGTTCTTAGTTTTTTTTCTACGTTTTCTTTTATGCAACTTTGGAGACAGAGAGAATTGCTAGGGCTCTTGGAGATTTTCTACTTTAAAGTGTTTTCAATCATTTTCTTAATAATATTTTCTATGATTTTAATTATGAATATGCGTAACTAATTCATTTTGCTAGGGCGAAGCCGTAAGCCTTAACATGAATATGTGATTTTTATTTAATTGCTTATGATTGATTGCATGCATACTTTGAATTATTAATCACCGAGATTAAAACTATCTAATTGTCTTAATGCCTGATCACCATTAGGATCTTTAGAAAAGTAATTTGATGCAATTTTGGTCGGAAAGTTCCTTGAAATTAACGCTGGCTTCTTGTGATTAATAATTGTAATTTCATTTAGGATGAACACCACGTCTTAAGGATTGCATGGTTTTCGAAGGGTTTTCATAGAGCATAATGAGTCTTTCATGTTCAGATTTGATCCGAACGTCTGGACGGGTTGCATGTTAGATATACGTTCTATGTTGGGGGTTCCAAGTAGAGTATGAATTAGGAAAATCTAACCTTCTGGTAAAAGTTCTTAGGATTGCTAGGTGATGGTGGAACCCTAGTGTTTTCTTAATTTGATTTCTCCAAAACTGTTTCCTTCTCTTTCATCTTTAATATAGCAGATTACTTTACTTTTATTAATTAAATTTGTTTTTTAATTTAAGTAGGTTATAAAATCAATCATCTCAATTTCTACTTTACAATAACTAATTGTAATTTGGTTTGTTTCAAATTAGTTAATAATCCCTGTGGAGAACAACCTTGCGAGATCCGTTTATACAACAATAACCTTGTCATTCTTGCAAGTATTATAGGAGTTTTTAGCCCGTTTACGTGTGAAGTAAAATCCCTATTAGGTGTCGAGGAGTCATAGTTCTAGCAGGACTCTATTTCGACAGGTTTGGCCATTACGAAATTCACCCCTATAATAGAAATGGTTTTGCTATGTAGAATGACCTTCAACTAAATAAACAGTTGAACGCTCTATGTAAAACCCTTCTCACACCCTTGAGAAAATCCTAACTATTTCACTAACCCCTTCGTCAATTCATATGTAATTGGATTAATATCATTGTGTTGACAACTGTGACATATTCAGTTTGAATTAACATTACTGGAGCCGTAGAACTAGTCAATCGAAGTACCTTTAGTTTGGATTAACAGCACTACTTCTAGTTTGGTTGCTTATCAATCCAAGTCCCAGTCAACGAAGAATCTACGATTCTTTCTTAAATTGAGGTCAATTCTCAGCTTTCTCGGTGAAGTGAGGTGATCTATAATTATTTACTCACAAGTGCACTTCAAAATTTGGCATATAAACGGTTGAAAAACATTTACCGTAATGACACTGATCTCTTTTAAGCATCTGTGTCCCTACAGCCTAATATTGATTTGGTGTACTTATATTTTCACAAATATAGTTGAAGCAGCCGAATCTTTGTAGAAGATCCTAAACTTAGTAGTATATTGCATAACCTTATCTTTAGGTTTTAGAACCCTAGCCGAGAGTGTTCCTCCCTCAACCGAACTCAGTCCCGAGTTGGAATTATCTCAATGGTTGTTTGGCATGCGCACCGCGGCGTAAACTTTGTAATTTCTAGGATAAAAATTTTCCCAAGATCTTTCAAGGTGTTGCATATAAAAATGGCTTTAGGGCTAATGTGCTTCTGGCTCTCGACTAGTAAAATTGATTCATAAGAGTGTCAGAGATAGTAATCTTGTTTTTAGCTAAAGTTTTGAGTGTAAATTCCATCCATCAAAGTCGTCGAATTTAATTGAGAGTTGGACTAGAAAGTGATTTGAGTGAAATATTTTAATCTCCATCATATAATATCATTCATTGTGTGTGATCAAGTTGTGCGAGAAAGCTTTTATCCGCGACCAGAGTTGTGCGACCAAGAGGAGACGGTGAGAAGCAAGTACGAAGACAGGGGCAAGGCAATCTCCATCATATAATACCATTCATTGTACTTGTTGGTTTTTCCTTAGTGGATTCTTTAATCGGCAGTGTGCCTGTGAATTTTGTGCATTGAATGTGGGGTTTTATACATAAAAGAAACTCATTGTGTTCTTGTCTCGTTATTTAATTTATTTGAGTTGCGGTTGCATCGCAAGATTGAAACGCATGTGGGCTATTCTAGTTTGACTGTTTATCTGTTGGGTTTGGATTCTTCGATCCATCTGTGATTTCAAAATTTGACTTGGCTCATACACTTACGTGCTCATTTGGTATGTGGATTAGATTAGAATAGATAACTACCTAATTCCAAGTTATATATGTTGAAGTGAGAAATGAAAATTACGACCAACTGGAGGGTAGAAGATAGATTACTTATGAAGAAAATTTATCTGTTTACAGTCCTCGTCAAAATGGTATAATTAGAAGTGATGAGTTTTCTTCATGTCTTATCATCTTCTATTCCTCTCCAAATGAAAGTTCATTCACTTGGATCTTCAATATGCTTTAAAATTAAAAAAAAAAACTTTTCCAATCCAATCCAACATACCAAACTAACCCCAAATCTAATATTCATCCATTTCCAATTAACAACAATATATATCTTGCGAGATTGGGAAATGATTCCCATTCCAATAACAAACGGGACCAATAAAGAATGCACGTTTTAGCCGTGTGTTGTGGTGTGTAAGGTGAGCAGACCAAAGCTAGGAAAATACTACGGTGCAATAGCGGCCCCGGTCGAGCAGTTCTTCGACTAAAACATGGCCCCCCATTTCTTATCAAAAGAGGGCCGGTGGCAGCTTCTTCTTCTCCTCCTAGCATTCCTCCCTTCTTCACGTCCTCCCTTTCCCCTCTATTCCCCCTTCCCATCCCAGATTTCCCTCGCCTCCCCATCCACCCCCTCTGTTTCTTTATGCCATCTTCCCTAACCCAGTCTTCTCAGCCCTCCACCTTCCTCTCCCCTACCGTGTCATTCCCCCAACCTTTCTCTCCCACCATTTTGACTTAGCTTCACGCCTCCCCCAAATCCGGATTATGCCTTGCTCAAGGCCTCTTCCCTGCCTCGGGGTATGACGCGTGATCTGGGCTAGGAATTGCAGCTGCTAGTGGATTGGAGCCACGCTTCGTCACTTTGCTTTAGTGTTGTGGACTTGCCGAAATCCCCGCTCAAATTAGAGCGCAATGACTCTTTGATGGTGTTGCTTTAGTTTGGGCGTGCAAATCTGGTAGTGGCTCTGTTTGGGCTTCTTGTCGGTGGTCACATCTAGAACCTCTACCGCCTACAGTTCATTGTTGTTGCTTCGCTGGATTTGTGGATGTGGTACGTAGCCGTACACGTCTTGTGCCATGACACCGCTGTGGTCCTTACCTGAGGGTCCTATCCTTCCATCGGATGGTGTCAGTTGTGTGGTTCCCTTCTTGGATTAGTTTGTTTTAGCCTAGTTTAGTTTATTTTAGGTTAGTTTAGTTTTGAGTTAGTTTAGTCTAGCTCTATTGTCTCACCTAGTGAGTGTTGTGGCCGCACCGCAATGATGGCTGTATTTGGTTTTAGCCTTGAGTGTTGTATTATGTGGTATTGCCTACTAACGATGACTTTATGTGGCCTCATTCCTGCGATGACTTTATGTGGCTGTGCTATTTGGTAGCGACTGTTTGCAATAACCTATACAAATATGTTATATACCGTTTTCGTGACAGGTTTGTATGGGTGTTGTGGGAAGTTCTCGTACATGTGGTAGCTACTTAGGGGTTTACTATAATTGTCTCAGTTGCGCAAATTAACTTCCAGATCATTTTCTTAGTCACTAGAGGATTGTACCCAATTAATGTATATGTATTGTTCTCAGTTGATTAATGAAATACCAAATATTGTAAAAAAAAAAAAAACAATAATGACAACTCACATTTAAAATCTCTGACCAAATATTATATATGCACCTCGAAGTGGAAATTGAAAGGGAAAGGGGAAGCAGTTGCATAAATTCTTGAAACTTTGAAACGAAAGGACATGAATAAATACGTACATGCTACTAACTAATTAATCTGCAGAAATCAATGCAAAATTCAATATTACGTCATGGCACATGCAAGTGGCTCACTAAATGCATGCAGATCACGGAGGCTCTCTGCACAGCTTGCAGATCCAATTGCTACGTGCATGGCCCAACTTTTCAGATATGGAAATTGAAGACCACGTTTAACAAACCTACATGAAATTTTAGATAGTTATTTTCATTGTATGTACCTATATCAATGTTTTTTCTATAAATTTATTCGACGAGTTAAAAACTAATTATATATCGAATTCAACATAAACATAATATGCCTTTACCATTCATGCAAGTCATCTGAGACTAAGAAGACTATTTACTTATATCAATGTGAATCAACAACTAATTTATAAATCAATGCATGAAACGACATCTCTTCATTCTATTATTGTTAGGTTTAATATTCTTTAAATTTAAGTTTTTAGAGTTTGCTAACAAAAATAAATAAGTTGAATCAACAACTAATTCATAAATGAAGACATGAAACAACGTATCTCTTCTTTAGAACATCTCCACGGAGAGATCCAAATCCAAATTGCAAAAATCACATTATTTGCACCTTATTTTTCATTTCCGTAGATGTAAATGTAGATGTACATTCTACTCCTATGGAAGAGATGTAAATTGGGTATTTCATTTATTTTTTTTCTCTATAACTCATGCGGCACACACACACCTTGAAAAATAAGATGTATATTAGATTTGGAAAATTGATTTATATTTTACATCCTTCCCTTTAAGAGCATAATTTTCGGCCAACAAAAAAATATAAAATTTCTATTTCAAGGAATTTTGTTTTTTGTTTTTGGAGATGCTTTGAGTTGTTTTTCGCAGGTTTTTAAACTTTCCTAATTACTCTTCTTGTGCTATATTTTTATATTTGTTTTTTCATTGTTTCTAATATTCTTCTTTTATTAGGTAGAAATTAAGAGGTGGTTCTTCTTTTATTCTGTAATGTCTATTATGTATTTTTCTATGCTATGCAATGAAGTGATTCAGCAACTTTGAAGAAACTATGCCATCTTGTATGAAGAACGAGTGTTAGGATATGAGTAATTTTTAGGCGAATAACATTTCAGAATCAAACATCTAACACAATAACTTAGTATTAGATAATTACTATTAGAGAATAACAATTGTTAATTGTTAGAAGCCTTGGGCATTAACTCAATAACTCCACCGTCCTTGCTACTTACTTTTTACAGAGCACAAAATTAAATCACATAAGTGTTTGTGCCTCAAAGAATGAATTTGGGCCGAGAGGAAATAAACCAAAACGGAAGGCCGTGATTCTCGGCTCAATGGTGATTCTTCAGGCCGGTGGCATTCTTAGCCTAGGAATGTAGTGCCAGCAGTTCGACCGAGTCCTAATGAATTTGAGATTACTAAAGGATCCAACTTAGGTGTGGCTCGGTAGAGTCTCAAATGAATTAAACTTGCTAAGGATCATGATGGGATTTGAATCATTCCAAGAATCAAAACTTGTGGATGATCAAATCAGAAATGAATTGGGTACATAAAGGGACTATGTTCAAATCCTAGTTCAAGTCAAATAGGTTGAGGCTAGATAGAGATAATGTTCTAATAGAAGAGGGGTTTGATGAGATAACATCAAGGATTTCCATGTGGGTGCCGAGGAATCATAGTTCTAGCAGGACTCTACTTCAACAGGTTTGGCCATTACGAAATTCACCCCTATAATAGAAATGGTTTTGCTGCGTAGAATGACCTTTAACTCAACAAACAGTTGAACGCTCTATGCAAAACCCTTCTCACACCCTTGAGAAAATACTAATTGTTTCACTAACCCCTTCGTCAACTCATAAGCAATTGGATTAATATCATTGTGTTGACAACTTAGACCTATTCAGTTTGGATTAACATCACTAGAGCCGTAAAACCAGTTAATCGAAGTACCTTCAGTTTGGATTAACAACGCTACTTCTAATTTGGTTGCTTATCAATCCAAATCTTAGTCGGTGAAGAATCTACGATTGTTTCGTCGAACGAGGTCAATTCTCAGCTTTCTCGATGAAGTGAGGTGATCTATAATTACTTACTCACAAGTGCACTTCAAAATTCGGCATTTAGACGGCTGAAAAACATTTACCATAAAGACACTCATCTCTTTTGAGCATCTTTGTCTCTACAGCCTAATATCGATTCGGTGTACTTATATTTTTACAAATATAGTTGAAGTAGTTGAATCTGTTGTAGAAGATCCTAAACTTAGTAG
Source organism: Malus domestica (assembly GCF_042453785.1). NCBI lineage: Eukaryota > Viridiplantae > Streptophyta > Magnoliopsida > Rosales > Rosaceae > Malus > Malus domestica. Next base: position 8,262,319 of record NC_091669.1, on the reverse strand, counting down.
TATATTGCATAATCCAATCTTCAGGTTCTAGAACCCTAGACCGAGAGTGTTCCTCCCTCAACCGAACTCGGTCCCAAGTTGGCATGCCTACATCAGCAAGAAGAATGTAGTTATCTCAGTAGTTGCTTGGCATGCGAGCCGCGGCGTAAGCTTTGTAATTTCTAAGATAAAAAATTGCCCAAGGTCTTTCAGGGTGTTGCATATAAAAATGGCTTTAGGGCTAATGTGCTTCTGGCTCTCGACTAGTAAAATTGATTCATATATACTGAGAATGTCAGAGATAGTAATCTTTTTTTAGCTAAAGTTTTGAGTGTAAATTCCATCTAGCAAAGTCGTTGAATTTAATTGAGAGTTAGACTAGAAAGTTATTTGAGTGAAATATTTTAATTTCCATCATATAATATCATTCATTGTTTGTGATCAAGTTGTGCAATAAAGCTTATCCATGACCAGAGTTGTGCGACCAAGAGAAGACGATGAGAAACTTATTGTGTTCTTGTCTCGTTGTTTAATTTATTGAATTACGGTTGCATCGCAAGATTGAAACGCATGTGGGCTATTTTAGTTTGACTGTTTATCTGTCGGGTTTGGATTCGTCGCTCTATCTATGGTTTCAAAATTTAACTTGGCTCATACACTTATGTGCTCATTTGGTAAGTGGATTGGATTGGAATAGATAACTACCTAATTTCAAGTTATATATGTTGAGGTGAGAAATGTAAATTTATGACCAACTGGAGGATAGAAGATAGATTACTTATGAAGAAAATTAATCTATTTACAGTCCTCTTCAAAATGGTACGATTGGAAGAGATGAGTTTTCTTCATATTTTATCATCTGCTATTCCCCTCCAAATGAAAGTTCATTCACTTAGACCTTCAATATACTTTAAAATTAAGAAATTATCATTTCCAATCAAACATACGAAACTAATCCCAAATCTAATATTCATCCATTTCCAATTAACAACAATATATATCTTGCGAGATTGGGAAATGATTCCCATTCCAATAACTAACGGGACCAATAAAGAATGCACGTTTTAGCTATGTGTTTTGGTGTGTCGGGTGAGCAGACCAAAGCTAGAAAAATACTACGGTGCAATAGCGGCCCCGACCCCATGTCTTATCAAAAGAAGCAATAACGACAACTCACATTTAAAATCTCTGATCAAATATTATATATGCACCTCGAAATGGAAAGGGAAAGGGGAAGCAGTTGCATAAATTCTTCAGACCTTAAAACGAAATGACATGAACAAATACACGTAATCCGTACATGCAACTAACTAATTAGTATGCGAAATCAATGCAAAATTCAAACATGACACATGCAAGTGGCTCACTAAATGCATGCAGATCACAGAGGCTCTCTGTACAGCTTGCAGATTCAATTGCTACGTGCATTGCCCAACTTTTCACTGGGATATGGATATTGAAGACCTGTTGACCCTAGAAACTACAGAGCCTACGTGGCGCGCAGGCCGAGTATTTTCTAAGCTAACTACGTCCTTCGGTGATTGCGGGGCGTGCCAACTCGTCGGCCGAGCTCGGCCGAGGAGTAAATTTGTTGATGTTGCGTTGAGCGCGCTGATGACTTCTGTCTTGCGATTGCGGCCGAGGAAGGAACAATTCTCGGCCTCTTGGGTTCTAGAGCCTGAAGACAAGGCTGCTAAAATGCGAAGTTCACGAACCGAATTCGGCTTTCAACGTGCCGAATACAATAACCTGGTAACACCTCACTTCGCCGAGAAGGCTGATGAGATGACCTCGACCAATAAGGATTCGGAAATCCTTCTCGACCGAGACTTGGATAGGTAACCAGTCGTCCTCGCCGTAGTGCTGTTGATGCCAACGGAAGATGCTGCGAGATCGGCTGATTCTACGGTGACAGAGCTATCTATGCCGACTTAAGATATCACCGGTTGCTTTCACAGTGCTGTTGATGCCAACGGAAGATGTGTCAGCGAAAAAGAAAAAGAAAAATCACAAGTTGTGAGAGTTTGCGCAGGGCAATTTTGTATTGATTTTGTAGGGCTTTTCTGTCGCAGAATAGCTTGTATTTATAGTATTTTGTACTTGCTTGGCACGAACTGCAACTCTGACTCCTTCAAAATTGATCCGTGTGAAATGCCAAAGCCTATCCTCCAGCTTTTGTGACTCTTCAAACCTAATAAAAGTTAGGCTTTATCATATCTCATAAAAAGCCTAGCCCACCTAAACTTCTTATCATCAAAACCCCATCTGACACCATCCATCACCATGTAAAAAGACCTAGTCTACCTAGGTTCCTTATCCCATCATTATCCAAGACCATGACTTTAAAATCATCAAATCCCCAAGTTTTTTTTGAATCTGCACGTTCATTGCTAAACATCCAAATTAATTTGAACTGTATCTCTTACTTGAGGATATAATTTGCATCCTATCCATCCCGTTTAAAAATATGTCAAGATAATTCAAATTAAAAGATAATTATGATAAAAACCATAATATTATCTTTTAACAAAAATATCTTCACTTTTCCATCCGACGGCTGAGAACTATGTTTACTCTACGGTCTCGATTACACGGGCCGATGGTGTAAATTTGGGTCCAAACAAGACCATACCTACATGAAATTTTAAATAGTTATTTACATTGTATGTACTTATATCGATGTTTTATTATACAATGATATTTTATTCAACGGGTTAAAAACTAATTAGATATCGAATTCAACATAAACATAATATGTATTTACTATTCATGTAAGTCATCCGAGACTAAGAAGACTATTTACTTATATCAATGTGAATCAACAATTAATTTATAAACCAATGCATGAAATGACATCTCTTCATTCTATCATTGTTAGGCTTAATATTCTTTAAATTTAAGTTTTAGAGTTTGCTAACAAAAATAAATAAGTTGAATCAACAACTAATTCATAAATCAAGACATGAAACAGCGTATCTCTTCTCTAGAGCATCAGTTCCATGGAGAGATCCAAATCTAAATTGTAAAAATCACAATATTTACACCTTATTTTGCATTTCCGAAGATGTGAATGTAGATGTACATTCTACTCCTATGGAAGAGATGTAAATTTGGTATCTCATTTATTTTTCTCTCTACAACTCATGCGGCACACGCACACCTTCTAAAGATGAAAAATAAGATGTATATTACATTTGGAAAATTGATGTATATTTTACATCCTTCCCTTTAAGAGCATAATTTTTGGCCAACAAAAAAAATATAAAATTTCTATTTCAAGGAGTTATTTTTTTTTTTTGGATTTTGGAGATGCTCTGAGTTGTTTTTCGCAGGTTTTTAAACTTTGCTAACTAGTCTTCTTGCGCTATATTTTTCTATTTGTTTTTTCATTGTTTCTAATATTCTTCTTTTATTAGGTAGAAATTAGGAGGTGGTTTTTCTTTCTTTTTGGGGATTGTGATATTTCATCTATTATTTTATTCGAGTCGGCTTATTTCTTGTTTCAAGTGCAGTTTGGAAGAGATGATTTGGAAAAGTCGTTGACGAGGTGTGAATTTTTTCTTTTTCTTTTGTTTTACCTCTCTGAAAGTTTCGTGCATCGCTTCTTTTTATAGATAATTTTCAGGTTTGGATTTGAGATGAACCACTTTAGTATTTTGTAGTACTGATATTATATATTGTGCTTATTTTATATTGAATGAAGTCTCTTTTCCAGTAATGCTATATTTCTACAAGCTAGAGTAGTTACTGTGGATGGGGAGGATGAACACATTTTTGTGGCTCCGGAAAGCAGGGAGGTAAGGGCTGCTATGACTGATGTTGAGGTCTTTGGGCCTCGGTGTGGAGATGAGACTGTGGTGGGTCAGCAGATGGGATTGGTTGAGCAGCATCTCATAGGCAGGCAAGTTGACTGAGACCCATCAAGTCGGGTGGGTGAGAACTCGGGGCTTGGTTCAGACCCATTCAACCTTTTGCCTATCATTGAACATAATCAAAGGCTCAGGAAGAAGAGACCAAGGCGGGGTATATGTGGCGGGAATATGTCCACTTAATTACAGCCTACGACAAGAGAGGAAAGGGGTGCAATGTTTCCGGTGCTAGGGAAAAGGATGAATCGCGAGGATGAGGTAGTCTCTTCTCAGATTGTAGGTCGAGGAAGACTGAATGCGAATTTGACGCAGTCCAGTTCAGCGGCAGAGGTTGACAGGGGTCAACCCCACCGAAAGTAATAAGTTGTTTAAGTTGGAACTGACGGGGGCTTGGGAACCTCCGGGCAGTTCATGCGCTTCAACAGCTAGTATCTAATCAAGATCCCACTATTGTGTTCTTGTGCGAGACTAAAAGTGATTCTCGTTGCATGGAACGGTTACGTTTTAAGTTGAATTTTGATCATTGTTTTTCAGTTGATAGTAGAGGTAATTCAGAGGGCCTTTGTGTTCTTTGGAATGATGAAATAAAGTTATTTTTACATTCTTATTCTCCAAACAATATTGATTTTGATGTGGGTGTCCCAAGTGATATTGATTATTGGCGATTTACTGGGTTTTATGGTTATCCAGCTACTTGTGATCGGTTTAAATCCTGGAGATTGTTGACATCACTTGTAGGTAATGATTCCACACCTTGGTTGTGCATTGTAGATTTTAATGAAATCCTTCAAGCCCATGAGCAGGAAGGTGGTAATATTCGGCATGATAGACAAATGGAGGGCTTTCGAGGGGCGGTGGAGCAGTGTCGCTTGGTGGACCTTGGGTTCACAGGAAATAAATTCACATGGTTCACAACGAGGGGCGGTGGCATTAAGGTTCGCCTGGATAGGGCTCTGGGTACTCAAGCATGGATGGAGTTATTCCCAAACTTTTAAGCACATCATTTGAACAAAACTACATCGGATCATGTGCCGGTATTACTAAATTGGTTTGGGCGATCCCCAATTAGAGGAAGGAAACAATTTCGATATAAGAAAGCTGGCATTTGCGTGAGGGTTGTACTGAAGTGGTGCAAGATGGGTGGAACCATGAGGTGGCCGGTTCTCCAGTGTTCCAAGTTACTGAGAAAATCAAGATGACACGGATGAAGCTTACTAACTGGGCTTGGAACAATGCACGGGCAGAACCAAAGGAAATTAGAGAGGTGGAGGATAAGCTTACGAGTTTGTTAGGGCAGCCGTTCACTGATGAGTCTATTGAGCAAAAAAAAAAGCTAATTCGAAAGCTAAACAGATTGCTTGAACAAGATGAGCAATTTTGGAGACAACGTTCGAAAGAAAATTGGGTAAAACTGAGGGATCGCAATACAAAGTATTTCCATCAGAAGGCTAATAAGAGGCAGAAGCTGAACTGTTTATATGGGTTAATGGATGATAATGCTTGTTGGCATGATGATCGTAGGGGGATGGAGGAGATTGTGGTGTCTTATTTCACACAACTTTTTCGCTCAAGTGGAGGAGAGAACTTTGGTGATATATTGTGCCATATTTCACCTAAGGTGACGGATGAGATGAATTCTTCCCTGCTTAGCCCATTTATGGATGAAGAGATAAAGTGTGCTGTCTTTCAGATGCATCCTACGAAGGTGCCGGGACCAGACGGTATGTCACCAGGTTTCTATTAGAAGCATTGGGGAGTGGTTGGAAAAGATGTGTGTAATGGGATTAAGTCAATGCTCACATTGAAGGATAATTTTGTGAAAACATGTTCATTTAAGCAACATCAATAAGCATGCAATTAACAATTAAAGGCGGAATCATGCTTGCATGCACTTAAAAACAAAACATTAACCATGAAATTCAAAGCCTAGTAGATTGGTGAACCATGAATCAACTCAAAACAAAGTGAGTTGAAATTTATACCTTTGTAGATTTCTCTTTGCATAAGCAAAGGCTAATCACCCAAAGAGAGGGCCTTCATTCCTTGCATATTAAATCTATGGATTTGGATGGAAGAATAGGATTCTCCAAGTTCCCAAAATAGAGAACCTCTAAGTATCTTCACCAAGGTTAGATTGGAGAAGAAATGAGTGACCTTGGAGTAGTGGGATTGCTAGATGCACCCTCCAAGGGGCCGGCCTCTTTAGAGAGAAAGGGAGAGACATGTTCTCTCCAATTTTCTCTAAAACAAACCCCTTAATGAATTTTGGCTATAAAGTCATATTTATACCTTTATTCATTTGAGTGGCAAACTTGTAAATAAGTCCAAGTTCACTACCCTTAACCATATGGCCGGCCTTAGGGTGTTGTTTGGGCTTTTGGGCTTTTGTGAATTAAGTTGTCATACAACTTAAGTCAATGGGCTTGACGTTCGAAACCCATTGGGCCTAAACGTCCAAAACTATCCCGATGTCTTTAACGAACTTATTCGTTTGATTAATTAACATATTAATTAATCATTGCCATAAATAATTAAACCATTTAATTATTCTTACTCATCTCCATTGTTTCTTCAATCTCCACCTTACACAGTGTACGATCCATTAGGTTCCTTTTAGCGAGGCAGTGGGCGATTCAAACTCTTTCAAATCGATTGTGAATTGAAACTTACTTTCAATTCTCCCTTTAGTGATTATACACGTTTAGGGCTTCCACAAACCAAGAGTGACACCTAGCAGCATATCATGGTTACCCAAGCTAATCAGAAGAGGTGGAGAACCTATTCAGTTTAGGATTACAAATGCAATACGGTCTTTCTCTAATACAATACTCTTGACCACATTGTTTGGTTTGATAGTTTATTTATTCATGTCTACTATCCAATGTGATTCGTGTGCTTATATGATTACCTTGAATGTGATTTGGAACGCATTCCTAAATCTCATTCATACTCTGGCCAGAGATTCTAAATCATATCATAGAGTATTCTCCCTCAAACAGTTTGAAGGTTAGAGATCCTTTGTTGCGCATTCACTTGCCTCCATGGCTAAGTGGCTTAACCCCAACGATGCCGTGGACACTCCAATGGAATGACGTTTGACATAATCAAAGATCAAGGACTTAACCACAAGACAATGACGATGCCTCAGGTCAAAGGACTACTTTGCATTATCCCAACCATGAGTTCTCATGTGACATGAATATGAGAACTCTTCGTTGATCGTGTTCAGTGAACTCATTCTCTATTGAGCACCTACGTACTTGTCTTGATGTCACACACACCAATGACTCGAGACTATTCACTCTCCCTGAGAGAAGACACAGTACGTACTGATCTTAACGGACTGTCAATGCCCACTTGGTAATCCTATGATCAGGAACATTTAGGATGTGTCTACGAAAGAATGGTCTCATGAATCTAACTTCATTAGATCGCATTCTCCCAATCACATATTCCTTGGACTTTATCGTTTAAGCATATAACATTTATATGAGACGGCTCAAACAATAATCTTTGCCCTTTATAGTTAAACTAGATTAATTTAACATGCGAAATGTCCGTAAAGTATCATCATATGATTGGTTTTAGGGCACATTTCCAATAATCTCCTACTTGCACTAGAGCCAATCAGCTTGGTCATCAGTGATGATACCTCTTCTGTAGTCATTTCATAAATGGCTGAATAGTAGGCCTAGACAATGGATATCTATATGTTATCCATAGAAGCAACCTTGAGAATAACGACGTCACCATTATACATGATTCTCAATCATGTGGTTCAGTCTCTCATTTGAGTTCGGATCTTGATGAGACCTTGATTCCCTGGCTTGAGCTATCGCCCCATTAGTGTCATAGTGTCAGTACACTAGATACACTTTCTGGTTGAAACCGAATAGAGAGTTCATAAATGAACTTTCCCATCCAAACAACATTGTTGTAAACTTCTATATGGCAATATATTTTGCATTCATAATGGAACACACTAAAGTCACTACTTTAATGTTTCCATCCAAATATCTCTTTAGTCATAATAAAGAGATATCCGTTTATCTCTTCATTCATAATGAAGAAACATCCAATGATGGATTAGATTCATAATCTAATACATTTACGCTTCCTTTACGTTACTCTAATTCTTCCTCATTCTTTGAGGAATCTATCCTTTAGTATTTCTTAAATACTTAAGGACTCACTTGACAGTTGCCATGGTTCTGATCCTGGGCTTGCACTGATATCGTCTTGTACCTTTCTAGGTACAACTTATATAAATGTTTTTCATACAATATGAAATACATAAATCACCTTTGTGCGTATACATAAAGGAATCTATTTACGCATTATTTCTTTGGGAGTCAAAAGGGCACGTTCCCTTTGAGAAGGGCAACTTGCTAGTCACACTAGAGTCATCCTTCTAATTGAAGTTTATCATCATATGAGAAACTTCCTAGAATCTTTTGTCTATTATTAGGGATTGATATAATCAAATTATATCTTGAAATCTATCAATACATATTTTCATCCCATGTATATAGACTATGTCTCCCATATACATTCTATCGTTATAGAATGCTTAAAGTCATAACTTTAACGAAGAAGTATTCTTTTCATTTCCAAAATTAATATATCATATATATATATATATATATTCATATATATCATATATATATTTATATATATATATATACAAATTTAGGAATATGATTAACTCCCACTAATCTTTTGTAAACCTAGTAAACAAAAGATTCATTTACATCTTTATGAGAAATCAAACGATTTGACCTTTCTCTCATAAGACGCTTATAGCTCCCACTAGCTTGCTAAGATTCATGATGGATGGATCTCTACAACTTACATGTCTTGTGATTCATAGTTTTTAGACATATATTATCAAGACTATCTTAATAATGGTTTCGAAAACCCATATTATGTCCAAACATTGAATCACCATTTAGTTGTAGCTAGCTATCTTCGAATTAATTGAAACCAAGACTACGTCAAAAATGGTTTCTTCAAAGTCAACCATCCTTTTGATTGTAGTTACCTTAAGCTACCAATTAGCTTATGAAGGTTTCATTATTTCGGGTCAAATGGTACTTTACCATTTCCTTGAGTATATATCGTATATGCACTCAATGTAGTCATAAGGATTTTCATTCTTATTTCTTTCGAATTAAGAGATGCAACTCTATGACATAGTCATAAAGTTCAAACCATTCAACTGAGACGGTTTATAAATCCTTCTTGACTACCTTGGAGCTTTTGGTATAGGAACTAGGTTGTTTATATTTGTTGATTACTTTCTTGTTTCTCAAAGAACCCATTCTTTGAGTTCTATCTCTCGTTCATTTGCTCTTAGGCAAATCACATTGTAAGATTACAATGAACTACCCGACAAAACAACATTTGTTAGTTGGTTTATAGAAGCGATATCCAAAAGTTAATTTAAGGATATCCCACAAGATTGTTATCAAACATATATTGCTTATTAGCACACAACCCCAAATCTTAACATGCTTGAGACTTGTCTTTCTTTCCAACTACATCTTATGGAGTCATGAAAATATTGGAAGATCTTCTAATTTACAATCATATTGTTTTAGAAGTATATATCCTATATATGGGTAATAGATAACATCTAACGAACTAAATCTTATTCGAGTTCGTTCTTCTCCTAAAGGAGAAAATTCATTATCTTATGATGCTATTTTCCTTGATATCTTTCAAGAAAACTATTCTAAAGTGTTACCATTCCTTGGATCAAATCTAAGGATGTAAATACTTTAGATGTCTTACTCATCAACTTACATTTCTTGAATTCTTTGAAACCTTTTGCAAAGTATTTGAACTTGTGTTTATTCAAAATAAACTATAGTCCAACCGAGAGTGATCTTCGGTGAATGTCATATAACATGAGTAGTATTATGTTGTGGACAAGTGTCACTAACATCTAAGTGACTTAACCTCAACAATTTTGTGATTCTTTCTTCTTTCCAAAAGAATAAAGATTCGAACATTTCGCCTCTATACAATTTAACAAGAAGGCATTGGATCCGGATCTAACGATCCAAAGCATCCATTTATTACCAACTCGTAATTTATGTTTTAGAGGTATCACAACTTTAGTTGGGATTAGTCACTATCTTGCAACCTTTTGGGTTTTAAGCATCATTGTATTCTAAACAGTTAACACTACCATATCATCTCTACTATAGAGACAATCAATTAGATTACCATAATCCAATCTTTGATTAATAAAGAACAATGTTTTGTCAAACAAAACATTCATCCATCTCTACTATAGTGACGGAATTAAGTTCCTTAAAATTGGAATGTAAAGACTATCTTTGGTTTTTCCAATTTCTTTGGTAGTTCATATGAGGAAGTAAGTACTATCTGCTTTCGCAGAGATCTTTATTTTATTCACGTTCCGAATGTGAAGCACCTTTTTCTTCTCTCATATATCTTTTACTTCTTATTAGTCACACTTTTACAACGATTGTAAAACATAGTTACTAATACGGAATCAAGCTTTCAAGTAGAAGAACCAACTGTTTTGAACTATTCAAGAACAATTTACAACACCTTCGAAAGATGTGTTCTTGACACTTGCAAGACATTTCTTGCAAATACCCCTTCCAATGTCCATCCTTTCATAAAGAAAGTTTGTTCCCTTGGAGTTAATTTTATCTTCTTCATTTGACTTCTCCTTTGACTACAATAGTCATGGTCCCTAAACTCCCACTATCTCTCTTGAAACTTATTTCAATTGTGTTATACACATCAAACATTTTGGAGAGCATGTGGTTATTGTTCACTACATAGTTTACAATAAACTTAGTGAACTATAAGGATAGGGAAACAAAGGTGAAGTCCTTGCCTAGTTTCCGTCTCGTTAAGTGGTTTATCACTTCAACACTCAATGATTCAAAATCATCATAAGTCCATGTTAATGGACTATTTTTGTCAACCAACCATTATGTTCTAAACATAATTACAAACTTTCAAGAGTTGTTCAAGGCAACTCTCATTTCTTCATACAACAATTTGTAAGTGAAGAATCATGGCACATAAAGTGTCCATGCCCTTGTGCTTTCTTCCCAAGTTCTTTGTTCATGTAACAAAGAAACAAGCACTAAGTGTTTGCATTGACTAAGAGTTGTTCAAAGCAACTCCTATTTCTTCATACAACGATTTGTAATTGAAGAATTATGACATTAAAAGTGTTGTCCTCTTTATGATAGACTTCTTCTAACATATTCTTCTAATGATACATTATCAAATAGGAAGATTGTGAGGATAAGACTACTTGGGTATATTTACAAGCCATTAAAGACAATCTATGGTTTTGTAGTACCAAGTCCGGAAACTAAAGCTTTCGGCTTTTATTTGTCAAGTGTTGGATAGCGTTTGCAAATATATTGGTAAACAAATACATAACGAATATAAATTGATTGATTTAAGCCATTTGATTCGGGTCTTTAAATCAAATAGCACCACCCACTATTTTTGGCAAATTCCATATCCCTCATTGGAATTCGAGAGTTTTGGATGAAACTCCTAGTAGGGTATGGGAGGCTCACTATTACCAAGCCCACCTCACAATGATATGATGTTGGCTAGCATTAATAATAATGAGAGAGTACGCTTACTCATTTGCAACTAATGCAAGTACCCATCTTATTTGGCCTCTAGAGAATGTCACCTCACAATGATATGATGTTGGCTCCATTGCACTTAGTTAAGTCATTCCCACCATGCTTAGTTCGCGAAGGGGTTCAAGAATAGCCTCACGATGATACGATGTTGGCCATCCTCGTTGCCTACACTCACCTCATCATATGTTTATGGATTCCTCCTGAGTATAAGCATGCACTTTGTACTCCCCCATGATAGGGTGAAGCCGGTGTACAAGTCATAAACGATTGGATCCCACCACGGTGGAAGGCCTACGAAAGAGTGTTCTAAGCACTCTCACGCTTATCAACTTAATAATGGTTTGGTTGAGGGTTTTAGGTCTCATCACATATAAACATACATTTTAATCTCTATTAAAACAATTTTGGTCCTATTACAACTATTGGTCCATATGATTGTTTTTAGTTGTATATAATACTCCCACTATGATTATAAAACGGTTTTAAAGTAAGAGTATATGATACTACTAACATAACCTTTGCATTCATTTGATGGACTATATAGTTGCCTTAGGGCCTTAGGATGACTATGAACCTTTGTTTAGATTCAACACGAGCCTTGTGTTGAATCTCGGTCTAGGAATGGTGATTGATTTTAGTTACGCGTTTAATCACATTAAGGCGTGTTGTCTTAGGGGCGTTGGACCCAACTACTTCATTTTCATGCATATCATATAAAGCAAGAAAGAAGTACTTCAAAGTAAAGGTGAGTTTATGCTCATTACAACATTTGCATAAAACAAATTACTTTAAAGTAAAGAAGAGCTTATGCCCTTTTACAACATTTGATCAAATCAAATTACAACCAAAATCTAATCTACACATTCCCTTGGTTCAAACAAATTTGAAACGGCCTATCACATAGCTCAATTATATTAGGCTTAGGTTCATAATCACCCTTTAATTAATTAACACTTTAACTAATTAAATTGAATGCAACATTTTCATTTGGTTTTTGTATCCATAAAATTGATTTAAATGGAGCTAAACAAAATGAAAATCCAATTCTCATTTAAAGAGACAAAACAATTTTGTTCTCTACTTAATTTGGGCCAATATGCAATAACCACAACTTTTGGGCCATAAAACAATTAACCTCAACTTTTGGGCTATATTGCAAAACTTTTGGGGTCACTTTGTAAAGACACAAAAGTCCACTACTTCATGTAATTACACTAGAACCCAAAATTTAATCAATGCAAAAACTTCATTAAAGGAGCAAAACAATTTGTCCTTTAGCGTTTTTGGACCTAAACGTAAAAACGTAAACTTTTGGGCCAAAGTGCAAATACACAAAAGTATCAAAACTTTATGTAATTGCATAAAAGCCCCAAAAGCACCCCACTTGAGGGAGGGCCGGCTTTGGAAGAGGATAGTGATGTGTGTGTTGATTTGTGAGTTTTAGACATAAAGCAACAAGTGGTGCAATTGGTGTGTGTGAAAGGGAATTAATCCTTACACACCCATCACCATTTCCATCACCATTCAAATAAATATCTTATGCAATAAATCATTTGAAAAACATAAAACATAAACTTTATGAAATAAATCAAAACTTTGAATCAAAACACAAACCTTTTTGTTCTTGGCAAAAATGTCAAGAACAATGAAGAACACTCACGAAAAAACTCAAAATTTTCCATGAACATTTTTCACCCAAAAACATTCCAAAACCATTCAAGCTTTAGGGAAATAACATCTAACCAAACTAGGGTACATAGGGGTTCCAAAAGTCACTTGAAAACACTTTTAACAAGTCAAACAAGAACCCAAAAATCCACCCTTTGGATTTGGCCGAAAATCCCCAAAGTCATGGCACCAAATTTTAGCTCCAATATTCATGCTCATATGAACTACATCCACAACATTTGAGATGGCAAATTTTCTAACAAAATTTACATTCAAAGAAACAAGAATAAAGCTTGTAACATATTACAACTTTTAAATCAAAACTATGAACTACAAAACCCAAAAGGATTCACCAACTACTAGACCTAGGCTCTGATACCACTTGAAGGATAAATTTGTGAAAACATGTTCATTTAAGCAACATCAATAAGCATGCAATTAACAATTAAAGGCGGAATCATGCTTGCATGCACTTAAAAACAAAACATTAACTATGAAATTCAAAGCCTAGTAGATTGGTGAACCATGAATCAACTCAAAACAAAGTGAGTTGAAATTTATACCTTTGTAGATTCCTCTTTGCATAAGCAAAGGCTAATCACCCAAAGAGAGGGCCTTCATTCCTTGCATATTAAATCTATGGATTTGGATGGAAGAATAGGATTCTCCAAGTTCCCAAAATAGAGAACCTCTAAGTATCTTCACCAAGGTTAGATTGGAGAAGAAATGAGTGACCTTGGAGTAGTGGGATTGCTAGATGCACCCTTCAAGGGGCCGGCCTCTTTAGAGAGAAAGGGAGAGACATGTTCTCTCCAATTTTCTCTAAAACAAACCCCTTAATGAATTTTGGCTATAAAGTCATATTTATACCTTTATTCATTTGAGTGGCAAACTTGTAAATAAGTCCAAGTTCACTACCCTTAACCATATGGCCGGCCTTAGGGTGTTGTTTGGGCTTTTGGGCTTTTGTGAATTAAGTTGTCATACAACTTAAGTCAATGGGCTTGACGTTCGAAACCCATTGGGCCTAAACGTCCAAAACTATCCCGATGTCTTTAACGAACTTATTCGTTTGATTAATTAACATATTAATTAATCATTGCCATAAATAATTAAACCATTTAATTATTCTTACTCATCTCCATTGTTTCTTCAATCTCCACCTTACACAGTGTACGATCCATTAGGTTCCTTTTAGCGAGGCAGTGGGCGATTCAAACTCTTTCAAATCGATTGTGAATTGAAACTTACTTTCAATTCTCCCTTTAGTGATTATACACGTTTAGGGCTTCCACAAACCAAGAGTGACACCTAGCAGCATATCATGGTTACCCAAGCTAATCAGAAGAGGTGGAGAACCTATTCAGTTTAGGATTACAAATGCAATACGGTCTTTCTCTAATACAATACTCTTGACCACATTGTTTGGTTTGATAGTTTATTTATTCATGTCTACTATCCAATGTGATTCGTGTGCTTATATGATTACCTTGAATGTGATTTGGAACGCATTCCTAAATCTCATTCATACTCTGGCCAGAGATTCTAAATCATATCATAGAGTATTCTCCCTCAAACAGTTTGAAGGTTAGAGATCCCTTGTTGCGCATTCACTTGCCTCCATGGCTAAGTGGCTTAACCCCAACGATGCCGTGGACACTCCAATGGAATGACGTTTGACATAATCAAAGATCAAGGACTTAACCACAAGACAACGACGATGCCTCAGATCAAAGGACTACTTTGCATTATCCCAACCATGAGTTCTCATGTGACATGAATATGAGAACTCTTCGTTGATCGTGTTCAGTGAATTCATTCTCTATTGAGCACCTACGTACTTGTCTTGATGTCACACACACCAATGACTCGAGACTAGTCACTCTCCCTGAGAGAAGACACAGTACGTACTGATCTTAACGGACTGTCAATGCCCAATTGGCAATCCTATGATCAGGAACATTTAGGATGTGTCTACGAAAGAATGGTCTCATGAATCTAACTTCATTAGATCGCATTCTCCCAATCACATATTCCTTGGACTTTATCGTTTAAGCATATAATATTTATATGAGACGGCTCAAACAATAATCTTTGCCCTTTATAGTTAAACTAGATTAGTTTAACATGCGAAATGTCCGTAAAGTATCATCATATGATTGGTTTTAGGGCACATTTCCAACACACATCAGGTACTATTCTTCGAAAAATTAACTATACCCATGTTACTTTAATTCCCAAAGTCAAAGATGTTACGATGATGACTCAACTTCGGCCTATTAGTTTGTGCAATGTGTTGTACAAAATAATGGCAAAGGTACTTGTGGAGCCAAAAATATTCACAGGGCGACACGTGGATTTTTGGACAAAAATGACAAAAATACCCTTGCAGTACCACGAGGTTCCTACGCGCAAGCAGCGGGCAACCCTCTTTCAACCAAGACAGAAGTGCCCAAAATAGGTAACAATTCAAAGTCCATCTCATCAAATCCTTTCTACAAGGTAATTCCCAAACACATTCCTTTTAAATTATGTTAATTGGCTAATTAATGGGTTTATTGCCTAATTAACCCATTAATTGTCAATTAAACCATCCATTATATCCAAATAACTACAAAATACATCCAATTCAACCCTAAAACACCACATGGCCGGCTATCCCCATTTCAAAACCTAATCCATCACTTTTTTCTACCTTTTTCACCATTTCTTCCTTTTTATTACCCAATAAATTCAAAAACCACCAAAACATTCATCTTATGTTTAATAGCCAAATAAATTGGCTAATTAAACCTAAATTAAACCTAAAAACCCTAGCCACCTCCTATCCCTATAAATATACTCCCATTCTCACCAAAAAGCTGATTCCAACACTTTTTGGCAAAAATCCCAAAATTCTCTAAACACTCTTTCTCTCTAAATTCTAACTTTGGCATCGGAGGTTCTTCGGCCAAAGCCCCCTCCATTCATCATGGGCGCGTGAGGCTCTTGGCCTTAACCTAAGGTGTTAATTGTTTTGTAGGTGCAAAATCGTCCAAGATCGAGGAGGAAGAAATTTGCATCCACAAATTGGTGCTTTCATTGAGAGTTGAAATCCATACTCGTAGAAGACTCTCGCACAAAAAAGGTTTTTTCTTTATTTTCTAGTCCATTTGAATATTTTTCATACGTTCTTATTATTAGAATTTTTTATTTGCAAAGGTTCTTTGATAAAACATATAAGCAAAATATAATGGCTAGAAATTTAGAAAATTCCATAAGTGAAAATTCTAGTGTTCAAGAAATGGGAGTGCGGAGATCCGTGAGGCAAAATGCGACAATAAGGGGAGCAGCATCACCACCACGAGTTTCCACCATGGGAACCACCGCGGTGGCTACCTCGGTAGCCACACACGGCGAGGTCCATGGTGCCTTCACCACGGCCACCATGGGAACCACCACGGTGGCTACTTCGGTAGCCATTCGTGGCGAGGTCCATGGAGCTTTCACCACGGCCCGAGCCGTGCCATCCAAGACCACGACCCAAGCCGTGCCATCCAAGTTTACATGGACCCAAGCCCAAGCCTCGCATTCACATGCACCGCGCGTTGAGCAGCCTGCTTCCGTCGAGCAGCCCACTCCCGTAGCCCAGCCTGCTCCTGCCAAGCAGCCTGGTCTCGTGACCCAGCCTGCTCCTAACGAGCAGCCCACTCCCGTGGTCCAGCCTACTTCCGTCGAGCAGCCCA
Organism: Malus domestica; assembly: GCF_042453785.1. Taxonomy (NCBI): domain Eukaryota; kingdom Viridiplantae; phylum Streptophyta; class Magnoliopsida; order Rosales; family Rosaceae; genus Malus; species Malus domestica. Next base: position 8,245,423 of record NC_091669.1, on the reverse strand, counting down.
CTCCCGTGGCCCAGCCTGCTCCTGCCAAGCAGCCTGCTCTCGTGACCCAGCCTGCTCCCGACGAGCAGCTCACTCCCGTGGTCCAGCCTGCTTCCGTCGAGCAGCCCACTCTCACGGCCCAACCTGCTCTTGCCAAACAGCCTGCTCTCGTGACCCAGCCTGCTCCCGACGAGCAGCCCACTTCCGTGGTCCAGCCTGCTTCCGTCGAGCAGCCCACTCCTGTGGCCCAGCCTGCTACTGCCAAGCAGCCTGCTCTCGTGACCCAGCCTGCTCCCGACGAGCAGCTCACTCCCGTGGTCCAGCCTGCTTCCGTCGAGCAGCCCACTCTCACGGCCCAACCTGCTCCTGCCGAGCAGCCTGCTCTCGTGACCCAGCCTGCTCCTGACGAACAGCCCACTCTCACGGCCCATCATGCTCTATTGGCTTTCCAAGCAGCCCAAGTCGACCCAAGACTATCTCAACCATCCGGACCTACCATCGAGCCGGGGGCATTCTCACCATATTTTTTCGCGGATTTGACATTTCCCAATTCAAATCTCGCGCCCGGAGTCTACCACATTTCCACTGCCCAAGGAGGCGCATTCCTTCCAAGCTCTTCCAATCCAAATGGCGAACAACACTTGTCTCGACAAGTCATAGAGTTGATGAGCGCCCTTGCACAACCGACAACTTTGGTGAATCAACTTTTGCAACGCATCGGGATCCAACGTGCCCCGGACGAGGTATCCCGAAGTAGGACAAGGGCAGACGAACTTTTCCAGCAGCGTCCCGGCAAGCAGCCATTCGACCAAGCCACAAGCCGAACGTTCAGGCAGTGTACATTCCCGATTGGGCTCCCGAGATATCGTATACTCCCGTCTTAGCGCGCGGAGGAGCGTGTACTCTCGACTAGGCCCACGGATGAGCATACATTCACGGTTGAGGTCACACTCCGATAGTCAACATGAGGAACTTTCCGGACAAAGTGTTCATTCACGGCTAAGCCCACAAGGAGCATCATCCACCTCACATCAGAGTAGGCAGCACGACGGACGGAGAGAAACAGTCACTCAATCCAGCTCAAGTTCAACCAGCAGCCTGCGAAGAACTTGCTCGCCTGCTAGGAACACACCACATGCACTGCATCTGCGGCGTAGACGAGCCAAACACATGGAAGAGCAGCCTAGACCAGAAAGTCATGGCTGGGGGCAGCCGAGAGCTCCGCTCCCCAACAAAGGAAAATTCAGGAAGAAGTATAGAGACTCTTGACCAAGCGATTGCATGATTTCCAACGCAACGAGGTCACCGACGAGGCACTACGACGGAACATGACCAACATAAGCAGGTCACCCTTCACGGATGAGATCGAGCAGGCAGAGCCTCCACGAGAGTTCAGCATGCCACATTTCACATCTTTCAAAGGGGATGAAGACCCGGAAAGACACTTAAAGCGCTACCGAAGCGCAATGATCCTTTATCGAAACAACGATGAGCTTATGTGCAAGATATTCGCCACCACTCTACAAGGCGAGGCGCAAGATTGGTTCTACACCCTGCCGCCACAATCCATCCAGAATTTCTACGAACTTTCTTTGGTTTTCACCAAAGAATATTCATCTTATCGCTCGATCAAAAAGAAATCTGATCATTTGTTCAACGTCAAGAAGAACCCAAATGAGTCACTTCGCGACTATGTGATGAGGTTCAAAGTAGAGAAGGCAAAAATAGTCGGATGCAACGACTCGATAGCTAGAGCAGCCTTCCAAAAAGGACTTCCAGCAGACCACCCGCTATTCAGAAAATTGATCATGAAAGAAGAGCTAACTCTGGCAGACTCTTTTACTTTGGCAGAGAAATATGCACTTTGGGATGAGGCTCGCCAATGAACATTCAAGGACTTGAAGAAGTAGCCGACATCACCTCCCTAGAAGCAGCGGATGACTTATTCACATGTTTGACGGTATCTAAAGTAGCAATAAGCTCTACCATCATGCGAGAAGAGATGGGGGCCCGACTACCTGTATTCCACAGCTACCTGTATTCTACAATTCAAAAGCTCTCCTCGATGTTATTAAAAATTCAAAAGCTAACTTTGGCGATAGTTGTTGCAACCCAGAAGCACAAGTTTTACTTTCAAACGCATGCAATCATCCTAATGACGTACTATTCTGCCCAATCCAGACGCGCAACGATAAAGGCGTAGACCCTGGCGGATGTAAAGTTTTCTGACGAACGCAACACTGGAAGGACACACTCGAAAGCAAGTTTCGTCATCGTCACCCTAAAAGATTCTACATAGGAGCAACATGTACCGGCAGTTGAGTACCATTTCTTGCTGCGCATCACACGGCCCTAGCCGACCCCTGCTCAATGATTCAACTCTAGAGTGGCCCAATACCGGCAGTTGAACATCTCCTGTTGCGTATGACATGGCCCCATCTCCACAGCTCCCTACTGCGTCTTCACGCCGAGCCTAGGTGACGCAACAGAGCAGCCCAACGATGCCTCAGAAGTAGCCGAGCACACTCTAGCTGCGCCTACTCCACCCGATGGAGACTTCTGGCATTTGCATGTCGACGACGCAGAAAAGCCTTCATCACTGCCGGCAGAGAAGGCTCCAAAAAGATGGATCCCATCTGGGAAGGTCCGTACAAGATCAGCAGAGTAGGGGGCAAGAGTAATTACACCCTTACCACCATGAAGCGGCAAAAAGATTGAAAAGAAATGGATGGCCTACAATCTGAAGAAGTACCATGTGTGACATTCCGCTACATCAAAACCCGAAGACTCAATAAGCTCGACAGGCACCACCTCACAAGCTGAGGACTATCCAGTTGTTATGCAGTTCCTACCTTACAGCTAAAGTTCTCGTTCGTTTCACTTGTTTTTCAATGAGGAATTTAGAAGTAATCACAACTTGGCTTGGCTGCATGCTTACAACAACTAATCACTCATGCACTTCAAAAGAAGACTGCGCCCTTCTTAGGGACTCATCGCAGGAATTGCGCCCCCCGAGGGACCAACCATGCTCTCCAGTGCGAGAGGGTAAACCAATTCTCCGATACCCATATGGGTCAGCTCTCCAAGATGGGAGGATAAACTTTACACTCCGAATATCCAGACGTGGATGAGCCTGGCTGCCCTAGTATAACTAGATGCACGATGGCTTGCGCCGGGATTCCTAGAAGTAGCCGCAATGGTCTTTTTCAAGGCTTAGCTAACTAAAGGATTTTGGGTCTCTTGGCCTAATCCGTGGGGAACCGGGCCCTAGAGACGGAGAGGGCACATTACGCAGTACATCCGATGGACGGCTGCCCTGGAATCCTAAAGCTGCTACCGAGTGCACTAAGGTAGCCTACGGATTCCGGAAGACTGCCTACGGCTTGCCCTTCGAGCAGTGAAGCCGCACTAGACTTATACAACTGCACATTTTGTGAAAGGTTAAACAAGCTAGCGCGCATATACGAAGTTTTATCCACTGCCGACATGCTACGTAGTCGATAAGCTTCACCTCTGCCAAGCGCGGAACAACCTACACCAAGTCCTAAAGTGTTGTGATACTTGCTACGCAACCTACGGAATTGAAGAAAGTCAAGGTTAACAGCTTAGTGGTTACGCGGACTTGTCTGCTTTTGTAAGTAAGGCATCCGGCTGCCAACCCTATGGCTAACAACTTTGCAAAGTTCTACACCAACACCTACGGCTGCATAGGCTACGCGAGTTTGTCTGCTTATAAAAAAGTAGCATGCATGCCACTGGTCTATCAAGTCTAAAGGTTAGGGCATGAACAAAAGAAGTGAAGATGAAGAAAAACGAAGGAAAACATGTTTATAAACAACTAGCAAAGGCCGAATGAGTTCAAGCAAAACAAAAGCTACAAGGAAAAACAAAGAAAATCCTAAAGGCTACCTAAAATATTACACTACAGCAGCTTGGACATCCCACGACTACTCGGTCGCCACACCTTTAACAGCCGTAACGCTCTTAGCAGCGGCATCATCCGACGCTTCACCCCTGGCTGCCCCAGTCTGGGCACTAACTTCTCCAACTATTTCACCAATGGAAGCCTTAAAAGTAAAAGCAAGCAAGTCTTCCGGAGAAATAGAGAAGATCTTAAAACCTCAAGCCCATCCTTCTCACCCTTCAGTTGCTCATTCTTCTTAAGCAGACTAACACGGACGCGCTACAGCTCATCCACTTTCTTCTTAGCATAAGTAGCGAAACGAAGCTCAGAAATTGCAAGCTTAAGATCTTGAATCTGAGGCGAATCAATCTCAGCAACAAAGGGAGCAGGCTTTGGCGCCACTTTAGCAGCAGAGTCCACCTTACCACTCTTCATAATAGCAAGTCTCTACAAAGGTGAACCAGAATTGGCTCCCAAAGAACGTCCTGGTACAGACTTCGGCACTGGGGGCATGATAAAACCTTTACGCTGAGTAATCTTATCCACAATTGTACTAGCCATTCTCAACATGGAAGACGCCACATGCTCAGATCTAGCAGCCTTACATTTCTTCCCATTGGAAGAAGTCATGTCAATCACATACCTCTTGGTAGCAAGCGGACCCTCATGAGCAGCGAAAGAAGTCTTTGGTTTTTTCTCAGCTAGCATCTCTTGAGCAAGCAGAGAATATCCATTTTCCCACCTTCACTTGCAGCAGGATCCACAACAGTGATTGGACGAGCCAGTGCATCTGCTTTGATCCTATTCCTCTCATCTTTTGAGAACAGCCCACGTTTCTCCTGACGAAAAGAGTTAAAGTAGCCAACGTCATTCGTGGTACCTAGCAGGGAAGTTCAACCCAACATTCCAGCAGTTCATGAGGTTCGCAACCTCTTCATTTCTCTCAATCACCAGCCTAGCTCGAGTCATGTCCAAAAGCCTAAAAAGACATGAGCCATGTGACTTGCCTAACACTGCGCCCCAGTGCCACAATCCGAGGTCCCAGCCACACAAGCTGCCCTTGGTTCTAGCCAAGTCGAGCAGCTTAAAGCAGTGGTCCCTGCCACAATACCTCATCGGCCCATGCCGAGTCGACTCTTGGCCCATGCCAGCCGACGTGCCGCACCACCCCGACGGCTGCCCCGCAGTAGCACTACCCACGAAGAAGACGAAGAAATCAACGAAAGACGGTCCTTTGCACGGGCAAGATGTAGAAGATTGCTAGAGGAGGGGGAACAAATATCCTCTAAGCTATCTCTCTCTTGTAAGGTAGAATAAATCGCTCTCCAAAGTTGATTTAATAACCCACTTAAGGTGGATTTAAATAGGCTTTGAGAGAAATTTATTTCCCTTTCCTAGAATGATCTAATTTCCTATTAAAGAGAGAATCTACATCAAAATAGGAAGCAGTCCTAAGTTTCCTAAAGCAAGAAGATCTCTACACCTGCTGCCATTTTCTGCGAGCAGCCCAACAGGTGTGGGGGCATTTGTGGAGCCAAAAATATTCACAGGGCGACACGTGGATTTTTAGACAAAAATGACAAAAATACCCTTGCAGTACCACGAGGTTCCTACGCGCAAGCAGCGGGCAACCCTCTTTCAACCAAGACAGAAGTGCCCAAAATAGGTAACAATTCAAAGTCCATCTCATCAAATCCTTTCTACAAGGTAATTCCCAAACACATTCCTTTTAAATTATGTTAATTGGCTAATTAATGGGTTTATTGCCTAATTAACCCATTAATTGTCAATTAAACCATCCATTATATCCAAATAACTACAAAATACATCCAATTCAACCCTAAAACACCACATGGCCGGCTATCCCCATTTCAAAACCTAATCCATCACTTTTTTCTACCTTTTTCACCATTTCTTCCTTTTTATTACCCAATAAATTCAAAAACCACCAAAACATTCATCTTATGTTTAATAGCCAAATAAATTGGCTAATTAAACCTAAATTAAACCTAAAAACCCTAGCCACCTCCTATCCCTATAAATATACTCCCATTCTCACCAAAAAGCTGATTCCAACACTTTTTGGCAAAAATCCCAAAATTCTCTAAACACTCTTTCTCTCTAAATTCTAACTTTGGCATCGGAGGTTCTTCGGCCAAAGCCCCCTCCATTCATCATGGGCGCGTGAGGCTCTTGGCCTTAACCTAAGGTGTTAATTGTTTTGTAGGTGCAAAATCGTCCAAGATCGAGAAGGAAGAAATTTGCATCCACAGTACTCACAAACAGGTTGAAGCTTATTCTTCCGCAGGTTATATAACTCAAAGTGCTTTTATTCCGGGGAGCTTAATATCAGATAATTACTTAGTTGCTGCTGAGGTTGCACATTATATACATAAAAGGTCATCGGGGCTTAATGGGCTTATGGCTTTGAAATTAGACATGAGTAAGGCTTATGATCGGGTGGAATGGAAGTTTCTAGAGGCTGTGATGCAAAGTTTGGGATTCGCTGACAGGTGTATCCGTATGGTCATGTTGTGTGTTTCAACGATGATTTATTCTTTTAAGTTAAATGGGGATCTGGTAGGTTATGTGCACCCAGAAAGAGGAATACGTCAAGGGGGTCCTCTCTCCCCCTTCTTATTTGTGTTGTGTGCAGAAGGCCTATCGGCTCTTTTTGTCTAAGGCCAAGTGGGAAGGAAAGTTACATGGGATCAAGGTGTGTCGTGCAGCTTTTAGCATTCATCACTTGTTCTTCACTGATGATTGTTTTCTTTTTACCCGGGGTACTATTCGTGAAGGTCAGGTTATTAAATAAGTGTTGCAGAAGTATGAGTTGGCTTCTGGACAAGCGGTGAATTTTGAGAAGAGTTGCGTTTCATTCAGTTTCAATCTCAATATTTATGATATGCAGTTATTGCTGATAGTCTTGGCATGCGTGAGGAGTTGAATATGATGATAGCTAAGTTTTGGTGGAGTGGAGATTCGGGAAAAAGGAAAATACGTTGGCTTAGTTGGAGGGTGTTATGTAAGCCTAAGCAGGAGGGAGGTCTTGGGTTTATAGATCTTTATGCTTTTAACTTGGCTCTATTAGCCAAGCAAGATTGGTGATTCTTGCAAAATCTCGGGGCCTTGGTGTATCGTGTGTTAAATGTCCAGTATTTCCCTAATACAGATTTTCTTGAGGCTAGGGTAACATCTAATAGCTTATATGTTTGGCGTAGTATTGCTATTTCGAGACTGATGCTCCACAAGGGACTTCGGTGGCAGGTGGGTAATGGGAGGACGATTCGTATTTGGAAAGACAATTGGGTGCCGATGAGTCATGCCTTCGGATTCTGACCCCGCCACCATTACATTGGAATGGTGAAGTCACGGTGGAAGGATTGATGAGGGTGGAAGGAAAACAATGGAATGAGAGTTTGTTGGGTGCGTTTTTTTCTCAGGAGGAAGTGGAATTAATTCGAGGGATTCCACTTAGTGTGCTTGATATTGGCGATTGCAAAGTTTGGCATTACGATCGCCATGGGAGATTTACAGTCCGAAATGCTTATCATGTTGCTCGAGTGATTCCTACAGCTAGTAGGGAATGGGCTGCTGGCTCGCATTCGTATACTAGTAATGGTGGGGAGAAGCTTTGGAATAAGTTGTGGACGGCTGGTGTACCCGGGAAAGTAAAGATTTGTGTGTGGCGGGCATGTTTGGATTCTTTGCCTACAAGGTTAAATCTTTGTAAGAGAAGGGTGCCAGTAGAGGATGGATGTGTTGTGTGTGGGTGCCAGGTGGAATCCGTAGAGCATATTTTGCGTCATTGCCATGTTGCTAGAGCGGTATGGTTTCGAGGTTTGGGTTTAAGGGTGGATACTGGGCATGGTGTGAGTTTATTGAATTGGTTGGCCAATATGCAGTTACAGGGATCTGCAGATGGTTTTGAGCTTGGTCTAATGCTGATTTGGTCATTATGGAAACACCGTAACGAAGTTTTATGGAATGGTAAGCACTTAAACCCTGATAAGATTGTCCTTCGGACAGATGGATGGTAAGAGTTTCACAGGTGTCATAAGTCGGCCATAAGGAAAGGTAGACGGGAAGTGTAGAAGTGGCAACGACCTGTGGAGGGTTGGGTCAAGTGCAATTTCGAGGTAGCATGGAATCAACATCAACACCGGGGTGGATATGGAATTGTTTTACTCAATCATGTGGGGGAGTTTCTTGGTGCTGCAGCTGGTCCAATTGATTCATCAATGTCAGCATTGCATGCAGAGTTCTTAGCAGCTAGGCACGCTGAACAGTTGGTCAAAGGGATATACTCGGTTGATGTCTAAGTTCACTTTGAAGGAGATGTGGTCTTGGTATTGACCGCCATGACCGGTCAAGGCGAAGACAGGTCTAATTTTGGACCCATTATCAACGACCTGAGGTATTTCTGTTTGGACAGGACGAGATTGGTGGTTAGTCATGTGCATCGAGAAGGAAATTTGGCGCCTCATCGGCTTGCTCGATTAGGGCTTAATTGTACCCAGGAGATTGTGTGGTTCAAGGAACCTCCGGATTTAATTCATGACATTCTGTTTGAGGAAGAGTTGTAAGTTTCATTGTTCATTTGAGGATAGGTTTTCTGTTTGTGTGGGACACTATTTTCCTTCGACCGGGTTGAAATCTCCGGCAAGGTTTTTATCAAGGCCCATTATGCACACTATCCTTAGTTTGTACGAATTCTTATTGCTTAATGAATATCGTATTTTGTTCAAAAAAAAATATATAGTGTACAAATATATAAGTATTGTCAAAATTTTAGAAAGACATATTAGCACCATACCATTAAACATATCCTTACAGTCTTCAATTTGTATTCTGACCACTTGCATGCATGACAAGTGGAACTTTTTTAGTACCATTTTCATATTTGTAAAAAATTTCATGTAGGAACATACGGAAAAGCCTAAATACCATATAGTATATGCACGCAGATATATACTCTTATGCTAGGTATAATGAAAATACAACTCCAACTCAATATCTTAATTAATTAGTATGCATAACATTAGTCAATTGAGGAAAGTACAGGGAAAGTAATTAAACTTCAGCTTGAGGAAAGTACAGTGAAAGTAATTAAACTTCAGCTTTATTAACAAGTATACATATCATTATTATATATATATATATATATATATTTTTTTTTTTTTTTTTTTTTTTTTTTTTTCTTGAGGAGCATATAGGCTGCCTCTTTTATTTTTTTATTTTTTTAGAGAAGTACGATTTTTATTGATGTAAGATAAAACCATATAAAGCATCCAGCTGAGATGAACTTCATAGCTGGATCGAGATTCAAGCTTCCATGATTTTGTTGTTCAAATCTTTCCGCCATTGATTTCTGTTTCAAGCTTTTCCTCGAGCTGCCTGGTTTGGTTGTTCACGTTGTTGCTTAATAAAGCTTTTCGTTTCTTCTGTGTCTCAGTAGGACGCTGTACTTCTGTTGCCAAACCAATAATTTCAAGAAATCTTATTACATACCACGTAACATCAATTTCCCACCATTCCAAGCCATGCCGAGCTGAGTGTTCAAATGCGTGGTGATTATTGTGCCAACCTTCTCCATGAGCCATCAATCCAATTAACCTACGTACGTACGTACAGAAATCAAAATTTGTTATATTGTTAGCTATTACCTATATATACAACTTGGAGAAGATTTTCCATCACACATAAAGCTAAAATTACCAGTTGTTTCTAGACAGATCACCAGTATTCCATACTTGTTTTCCCCATGTGTGGCAAATCGAATTTATTCCAAAAGTAGCGTGGAGAAAGATTACTGACCTTACACCCTACCAAAAAAAAAAAAACACTCAAGAAGTTAATATGTATCTGTGTGTATATATATATGGATAAGAATAACTGATATGTTCATATCCAAAAATAAAGGTACCATTATTTACCACAATCAAATAGTAAGTCACCATGAAGTAATATGGTTCTAATTATCTAAGTTACTTTTCCTTTAGACTAATAAGGTAGTCTTTCACTTATAAAGTAAAGAAAAGAGCCAATATTTAATTACCAGCCCCCAGACCAAAAAAGGTAGTCCTCCAACAGCATAGAGCAGCACTCCAAAACTTATTGCATGAAGGGGGTACGTATAATGAAGAAATCTGTAGAATGGATCTCTTTTCAAGTCTCCAACGTTCTTAAGTCGTGCTTCATACTGCAAAATTTCAAAGTTCAGAAAAATTATCATTGGTATGTCCATTTGCTTAGTTCGGTGCATCAAAGGGATTTTTCTCTTACAAACTGCTAATATACAATCATGTGACTATCTCTCTGACCTATTAAGGGAAGCGAGCGATAGGCACAAAGTCATATACATGTGATTGTATGCAAGAACTACTTATGAGGGAGCTAAAGAGTTTCATACACTTCCAAACCGAGACCGAAAATCGAAGATCCAACCGATGTGACTATACCAAAATCCTCTAACGGGACTATGAGGGTCCTTCAATGTATCTGTAAATTGGTGGTGAGATCGGTGTATGCTCACCCATTCAAGCGGACTTCTCTGCGAACATTAAAAAGTACAATAACGAGTCTGAAAATTTTTTGTCTGCAAACGTAAATAAAAGTATATATACCTGAAATGATAGGACTCCACAGTAAGCAAAGAAGTATTCAAGCCATTTGGGAAGCTTGAAACTCCGGTGGGAAAGTTGCCTGTGGTAAGAAAGATTTACACTCACTCCTACAACAAAATAGAGTGCAACTGCCACCCAAAATGCAGGCCAGGTGAAATGGAATGGAGCTAAAAGAGTAAGCAAATGCAAAGCAAAAACGACAACTACTGAGCCTATATCCACAAAGTTCCATTCCCTCCCCAAAAATTCTACCCGCCACTGCGTCACCCACTCTCCCATTTGGTTTGCCACAAAACCCTAATTCTCTTCTGCTTTCTTTTGCTTCTTCTTAATTTATCAGTTGCTAATTTTGATAGTGCATGGTGCAGAATGAATTTGCATATTATATAGAGTGAAGGGTACCCATACCCTAGGCTTGTAACATACTAATTATTACGCACCTTTTCTATATATTCATATTATTTCTTTTTTGGTCGATTTATATATTTAAACTACATATTAATACGCAAATGATCATTTATTACAGTGGTGGAAAGGTTTTGAGCATTTGCATGTCGACGTGGGTTCGAACCCCGTTGTTAGCTAATCTAACAAAATCTATCATTTAACCAAAAAAAAAAACTACATATTAATATAACCCTCTTTATCAATCAACAAAACTAACAAATAGTTAAGGGTAGTAACGTAATTTTACAAAACAAAATTTTGTTGTTTTTTGTTTAAGCCTCATGTGCAGGTAATTTTAATATTTCTAATTTAAAAATATAAAAAATAAAAAATAAACCAAACCTTTTTCTCTCTCTCCCCCTCTCCTCACTCCTATGTTCTCTCTCATTCTCTTCCTCTCTTCTTCAATTTTGATTTAAAAATAAAAAATAAAAAATTTACACACACTTTATGTGTGGACATATACCAATACTTATTAAGTTTTTTTCAAGTCCGAGATAGATGCTTTAGAAATATATTGCTACAAGTGGCTCACCAATTTCAAATCTGTTCGGACCCCCACAGGAAAAGTCTTTAATTAATTTCTTTTATTATATTTACTACTTTAAGTTATATTAAAATGAGGGGAATAAATTTTTTATATCGTCACTTAGTGGGTTGAAAAGGAAAGAGTGGTGTTATCTTTGTTAATTTTTGTCATTTGATGTTGTTCAATTTATTCGATTTGATAACTAAAAATTAAAATAAGTATATGAGAGCTAAAAATGAGTATATAAAAAACATCATCCAATATGAAAGTCATATTCAACATGACAATGTACCATATAATATTTTTAATTAATTTACAATGATGACATTGTTCATAATTATGTGATTACGAGTTCACCTTCATCTGAAATCAAAGATTGAGCTGAACACCAAGTTGCTACCAAATTAGAGCATCTCACTGGAATCAACTGGCGGAGGCACCATGGGAGCTGGTCCGGACCCATTCTGACTTTTAAGAAAAATTATATTAAGGAATGGGTAGTGTGAGGGAAAAGGATCCTCGTCGGATTTTTTTTTTTTTGGAAATCCTAGAGATTTCGTGATCGTGATCGTTCATCGTTCATTGTACATCGTGCGATCAGTTTTCGTTAGGTACTATTTATATTTAATTTTAAATTTTGAAATGATTTCTGATCGTACGATGTATATGAACGGTCACGATCATGGGATTCCCAGGATCTTCAGGAAAATGATCCGGTGAGGATCATTTTCCGTGGTAGAGAGACCAAATTTTGTAAATCAAATGATATGGTTATTGATAATTAAATTATTACTTAACTGTTAATTAACATGTTTATATTTTATTGATGACATATCACTTAAAACCCTACTTTTTAAGTTTCAAACATAACCCCACTAGGTCATTTCACAATTAAATTTAATATTTTATTTATCTCCTGAAGCAAATTAATAGCATTTATTAAGAATTAGAAATGTCGGTGGCACGGAAACATCCCCAGTGCTTTATTAAGAATTTACCAGTGTTTTTGGTGATCTTTCTTTTCTGTTTTCAGTTGATATTAATGTTGAAATGAAATCGTCACCACTTGGACTATCACAAATATGAAACCGCGTATTATAAATAAGAGAATTATTATTAGCATTCAAAAATTTTATTCTACATTCTTTAATGCCGGCCCAGCTATTTCTACGTAGGGCCTGTGATTAAATTTATGTTTCCCTGGCCCAAATTAAAAAACCGATACAAACAATTAGTATATGGCTACCCGCATGTTATGCTACAGGTAATTGGGTGGGCCTCCCCTACAAAAGGACACCGCAATTAAAATTTGGGACATTATATATTTTTCCAGAAAAGGGTTTTGAATTTTTTTTTTTAGTACATCGATATTTTTACATTAGGTAGAGGAGGAGTTCGGCTAAGCCACATAATGGGCAGCCTAATTTGGTTGCGAATTCGCTATCCACAAGATTCGAACCTAAGACCTCTTAGTTCTAAACGAAGAGGAATATCACTAGACTGTAGTACTGAGTGGCTAGAAAAAGGTTTTGAATTGCCTACAAACTTCCATGAAAATGACCGACTACAATATACATCCCAAAAATTATCCGAAGTCCAAAATTCTTTTTACTGACATTTTTATTCCTCAAGTTAAGTTTTTTGGTAAATTGAGCGTTTCTTTACAAATTTAAGTTGGTTAAAGTAAAGTGCTTAATTGTATGTACCCAAGTTTGAAACTCTCTAATTCATATGAGTGGAAATATACTTATTGTTTACTTCGAGTTTTCAAAATCCGTGTGATGATATATTTTAAGTTTTTCTTTTCTTTTCAAAATGTGGTGATGGAAAGTTTGGTTGACAGCTTGGAAGTGTGCAAAGAAAGTTATGTAAGTTTAAAAGGGCAATTGATAACATTTATCATCCACAAGGTCAAGGGGTTAGCTGATAACTTGGAAGTGCTAGCTGCAAACTAACCACCAAAATACTTCATATCTTAGAACATCACTGTGCTCGATTTTGTACTAAGTTTTTCGTTAGTTTCAAGTATTTCATATCATTTCTTAAAGTCTCTTTCTTAGTCTTCTTAGGTCTTTCTCTATTCCTTTAACTAGCCCGAGTCTCTGTTTCATAATCACATCTTCTAATCGAATCATCTGTAGGTTTTTGGTTCATATCCAAACCGTCTTAACAAATTTTCTCCCATCTTATCTTAAATTGCAGCCACTCCACTTTACCTCGAATGTTCTCGTTCATAATCCTATATTTTCTCATGTGCCCACTAACTTTATGCACATGTTTCTTTTTTACTGTCCAACATTTCGTGTCATAAAGCATTGTTGACCTTTTTGTCGTCCTATAAAATTTCTCCTTTAGCTTTAATGGCATATGACAAGCACATAACACACCCAATGCACTCTTCCACTTCATCCATCTAGCTTATATTCTATGATTGAGATCTACATCTAATTCTCCATTCTTTTGCAAGTTAGATCCAAGATAACGAAAACGTTCACTCTTTGGTACTTCTTGACCAATCCTCGTCCTTATCTTATTTGGAACCCCATTCCCATTGAACTTGCACTCCATATACTTTATTTGACATGCTTAGGCGAAGACCTTTAGATTCAAACACTTTCCGCCAAAGGTTAAGTTTCACATTTACTCCCTCCTGCGTTTCATCTATTAGCCTATAGCATATGTAAGAAGTATACACCAAGGGATATCATCTTAAATATGCTCATTAACTCGTCTATTACCAATTCGAAAAGGTAAAGGCTGAAAGCTGAGCCCTAGTGTAACCATATGGTTATGGGAAAACTTTCAATTTGTCTTTCATGAGTTCTTAACTTCTTATAGCTGTTTTTGCTCCATCATACATTTCTTTTATTGCTTGGATACATGCTACGTGTACTCCCTTTTCCTCTAGAATCCTCCAAACAATTTCTCTTGAGACCCTTATTATACGCTTTATTCAACTCTATAAAAATCATGTGCAAGTTCTTTTTTGTATCTCTATATCGTTCCATTGATCTTCTTGACAAAATGAAACAAAATTTATATTGAGCTGTTTCACTTTTAATTACTCCGAAGACTTTTTTGTGACAAAATCACAAACTTATTAAGTTAGTAAGTGATTACGTTGTTTGTCCACCATTACGTTGTTTGTCCACCATACTTCTACTATGAATCGTTATTATTTAAGAGTTTTTAGTTTTTTTAAAAACTATATAAAATCATTTTATTTGGATAAGGTGAAGTATGACTTCAAAGTTCAAATGAATGCTAGCTGGCTATTGTGTTTTGATTGGAGCAAAGAAGTACTTCCGTTCTTCACTTCTATTTTAAAATTCATGCTTTTGTGAATTGTGTGATATTGTTGGGGGCAAAGACAGTCGTCTTCCAACAACTAACGTAATATAAACAAATGAGTTTCCTCCCTGCAACTGCAAGTTCCACCCCACCTTTATATATAATTACACATTACTACACATTTCCATGCAAATATCCCATTTTATACGTACGTAGAGTTTACCAAAAACTAATTTGCTAAAGAAATTGTTTTTAAATAAAAAGCTTCGCTACAAATCAAAACACACTTCGTCGATCTAATGATAGATTGGGATCGGTGGCTGGTGAAGTGGCATATAGAGTTTTGGGGGAGGCAATGGAACTTTGTCGATATCGCCACTTTGGCTGGCCTTTCCTATTTGCATTACCTTGCTCTTCTAGCACCGTTTCATTTCAACTGGACTGCGTTTTGGCTGGCCGTCGCACTTTATTTTATCACAGGTGTGGGTGTAACCCTATCGTTCCATAGGAACCTTTCACACCGGAGTTTTATTCTTCCAAAGTGGCTTGAATACTTCTTTGCTTATTGTGGGGTTCTTTCACTTCAGGTGTGTCGAAATATAATGTTTCTGGGGAAATTTTTGTGGATTTTATTTGTAGTTTATAATTCACGATTTTAATCGAGAAACTATTTAGTAGACTTTGTTTATGGTTTGCAGAGAAGTCCACTTGAGTGGGTGAGCATCCACAGAGCTCACCATCAATTTACTGACACGTTGAAAGACCCCCATAGCCCTATTAAGGGATTCTGGTTCAGTCATATTGGTTGGGCCATTGATTATCGTAATCGGTTTGGAAGTGTATAAACCTCTCTATCTCTTACTCAATTTTAACTAGTTGATTATCATAGATTTATAACTACATACATCTCATAACACCTATGAACTAGGATTTTATTAAACTTACTAAATTTAAATATTTTTGCAGTATGAAGCTAGATTAAAGAACGTTGGAGACTTAAAAAGCCAACCATACTATAGGTTTCTTCATTATACGTACCCCCTTCATTCAATTGCTCTTGGAGTTGTATTGTATGCTATAGGAGGAATGCCCTTTTTAGTTTGGGGAATGGTAAAAAACTAATTAACACTTTTTACCATTTGATTGTTAAAATTGATCTTTTTTTTTTTGTTGCAATAATTAATTAAGTAGGGTTTCTTTGTTGTGTAGGGCGTGAGGACGGTAATTTTTCTCCACGCTATATTTGGATTAAATTCGGTTTGCCACACATGGGGGCAAGCAGTATGGGACAGTGGTGATTTGTCTAAAAACAACTGGTATTTTAGCGTACACTACAACATGCATGCATCTTTGGATGAAATTAACATATTTTTATGATTCACATGGATAACAGTTTTGGCTCTGAATTAGGATCTTAGGATTGCTGACACATGGAGAAGGTTGGCACAATAATCACCATGCATTTGAGTTCTCAGCTCGGCATGGATTTGAATGGTGGCAAATTGATGTTACTTGGTACGTGATCAGATTTCTTCAAGCTGTTGCTTTGGCTACAGACGTAAAACTTCCGACTGAGACTCAAAAGAAAAGAAGAGCTTTATCCAATAAAATCAATCAGGCTTGAAGGAAAAGTAGAAAATGGAATGATTGATATTATATACTTCTGGGTTTTATACAATAATTAGTTCAAAGATTACTCCGCCCATCTGTGAGAAATGTGAAGATACTGTAATATTGTATCTCCAAGACTCCATCTATGTCATGTCATGATTCTATGGATAAATTCAGAAGTGTTTAGGTAGTAAAAAAAATGTATGAAATTTATACATATACACATGTATATAAGTAGTTCTGCTTGTTATATTTCGTCAAGATTGTATTTGAATTTTTCACCATTCGAATCCAGAACCATACACTGAAACTATATGTGTAAAGATAAATGCGGCTTTCGCTAGAGCAGCGTTGAGAAACCTATTGTGTAAGAATAAAAGAATTCCACAGCGATCGGAGAATTAACAAAATCAATTATCAATGATTCTACTCCTAATATCATCGCTAATGAAATTGAGGTTCCACCATAAAACCAATTGGCAATATGAGGAGTAGCCCAAGATCATATAAGCACATATGCAAACTTTGTCCCTCACCGATGTGGGACAACTCTCAACACGCTCCCGCACGTATGGCGGATTTTCAAGCCTACACGTTGACAACAACTAGGTGACGTGGAGCGCATGTGGCCGTTTGGCTTCACACGATGACAACCCACTCTGATACCATAATGAAATTGAAGTTCCATCATAAAACCAATTAACAATATGAGGAGTAGTCCAAGATCGTGTAAGTACATATACAAACTTTGTCCCTCATCAATGTGGGACAACTCTCAACAATCGCATGCATCAAGTTTTCACGCCTCCAGTATGTACAGATTGTAAAATGCAAGTTCCTGGATAGAGTGATTAGAACTGAATCGCTGATATGTTTCTTTAAAATCTTGTCATCAACTACCGAAAACTTTTTGCAGACGCCCCGGATAAGTAAACCCACATCCACCATACCGGTGGAGAAATTAATAAGAACATCTATATATCATATTGATGGATCTTCTGCATATCTAATGCATGTAAGGTTGTGAATGACAATGAATGATGTAATGGATTACTTACGTTGTAGGCCACTTATTTATTGAGTTGTTAACAACTTAAGTAATCTGATAGTTCTAATGAAATAAGGATTATGGAATCTTATCATTTGCAATTGACCTAAAGAAATCGGATGGATTTCACTACAAAGATATAGTATCATGGTGGGACTTAAAAACTTAAGTGATAGGGTTTGACTTTCACAACCAATAATAAGCTGGCTGTGATTAAACCCTAAGGATCTAAATACTATGGTTAAGTCCCTGCTTCCATACGCTTAATCTCTCATATACGCTAAACTCTATTCGTATAGCAGAGAGATATTATTGAAGTACTGGAAGTAGAAGACAACCTAGAAATCTGCAATGTCTTCCGTATTCCACAAATAAGTTTAATTATAATTAGTTAATCTCTATTTTATATTGATTTGATTTATTCGTGATCCTAATATCTTATTGTTGTGATTTCAGAATATGTCTTACAATGCAGACTCTGAATTAAATTCTATACACACAGCTTAACAGAAATAATATTAGTAAGGCATTTTTTTTTTCCAGCTAGCCCATCCCACTGCATTATTAATTCCTTGCTAGCCCCATTTCTCCAGTGTTCTTTGATCTTCCAAATAATTGCTGAACTACTGTCTGCAACGAACCAAATAATACAACATGCATGAAAGTCACCAAATTAATTGCTCCACATACTACATAAAGTAACCATTGACAAACTACAAGTCCTTGATTTCTAAAGGCTTGAAGTAATCTTGATTTGAAATAAAGAGTTTTAGCTTTAAAGACAACATATTTTGTCAAATTTGGCCTGCATTAGTCGGACCCTTTTTTCTTTGGGGGTTGGGGTTTAGTTTCCATGCATGTGCAGGTGCGCAAGAGCAATGTTATTAATTGTGATTATGAAAAAGCTCTATTCGCCTGTAATTTTTTGTATAACTGTTACATTGTTAGGCAGTTATATATCAATCAACACACTCACATTATAACCATATCAAAGGTGACCTTAAACTGTGTTGAAGCATTTAATAGTCCACATAGTGACAGCATGTGGTTAAAAATTTTACAACAGAGAAAATTATATATTAAATTTATCTAAACTACGAGACAGAGATTCAAATGTGGATATATAAGAATGAGCACACTGCTCTAGCCAACTTGACTAAACTCGTGTTTGCACGGATAGTTTATGGTTGTTTGGTATCCTTCTCGAATCCAAATTTTTGTTTTTGAAACTTATGAATATAAGGTTATTTAGCTACTTTAATTATATCTTGAGAACCGAAAGTTAGATCCAAGAAGGATAACATGACTTGCTCTAAATTATAGGTATTGATTAGTAGTTAGCTGCCTGACCGACTTTGAAACCAAACTGAATTCCTCTTATGTTGAATTAAACCACAACTAGATCATCATTTGGATAGCTTGACACCAATTCGTATAATTAAGTGCATGTGGTATATATGTAGTTGGTCATCCAATGGTGCTTTGTGAGTGTGAAGTGAGATGCCGCGTTTGATTTTTTGGGTTTCCTTTCATGGGGCCATCTCCGGTTTGAATTTCTGTTTGATTTTTTGGGTTTCCTTTCATGGGGCCATCTCCGGTTTGAATTTCTTTCTCTTGGGCCTTGTGGCTGCTTTCATGCTTCGGCAGTTGAGTGTCGTTTTCTTGGGATAATTTGCTTTTTACTAGATTATAGGGCCGTGAACTATAGGGGATGGATGGGTTCGGCTACATAGCCCACGGGATTTCTCTCACCTCAAACTTTGAACCCTATATGTATATTATTGCACAAAGACATAGCCATAAAAATCTTGTGTCCTATGATTTGTCAACTATTACTTTCCCTTTTTAGCCATTCAAGTTAAAAAGAACTACACGTGATAAGATTTAAGAGAAACTAATACGAAAATAGTTGATGAAGGTAGCCTACCATATGAGTTTGTTTCTTCTTCAAGTTAGTTTGATATTTAACATTGTAAAAACGAATATCACTGCTACAAATTTAACGATAGTCATTGATATTAGTTGTACATAATGAGACGAGGTGAAAAGCCTAGTTGTAGCTAATAATTACCTGATTGACACTCATAAGTCTTTTACCAACCTCATTGTAAAACAAATAATAGTGACCATACTATTTCTTACTGTCTTAAACCAAATGGTCATCACTTAAATCATTTTCTTTAAAAAAAAAAAAATTGGGAGACCATAATTTTTTACCACGCTCATGTACCACATGATGTGACAAATAAGGTGCACATGTCATGTTAATTAATAGGTATATCTCATTAGATATTGGTCATATGTGTTAATTGTCACATTACGTACATGATACATGAATACGATAAAAAAGAAATAATGGTCTTCTAGTATTACTCTTTTCTTTAAGTATTAAACAAAATTTACTCCAAACAAAAAAAAATGCATTGCCCACCTAAAGATTAAATTTTGAATCTATAAATACACTAGCTTCTTCATTCATTTCCATGCAATCTCATTAGTCATTAAGATACAAAAGAAGCAAAAGCATTAGAGTTTTGTGGCAAGCCCAATGGGAGAGTGGGTGACGCAGTGGAGGGTAGAATTTTTGGGGAGGGAATGGAACGTCGTGGACATAGGCTCAGTAGTCGTCGTTTCGGCTTTGCATTTGCTTACTCTTTTAGCTCCATTTCATTTCAACTGGCCTGCATTTTGGGTAGCAATTGCACTCTATCTTGTCGTAGGAGTGAGTGTGAATCTCTCTTACCACAGGCAACTTTCCCACCGGAGTTTCAAGCTTCCCAAATGGCTTGAATATTTTTTTGCTTACTGTGGAGTCCTATCGTTTCAGGTAAATATACTTTTATTTATGTTTGCAGAGAAGATTTTGTTAGACTCATTGTACTTTTTAAATGTTTGCAGAGAAGTCCGCTTGAATGGGTGAGCATACACCGATCTCACCACCAATTTACAGACACATTGAAGGACCCTCATAGTCCAGTTAGAGGATTTTGGTATAGTCACATTGGTTGGATCTTCGATTATCGTTCTCGGTTTGGAAGTGTACGCAAACTATCTAGACCTCTCACATGTTTATAAATATTGCTCAGGCTAAGTTCTATACAAGTTTGCGTCTATTTCTCTTATCACATAATCTGATCGCATGTCTACAAATATCGACGCATAAATGATGATCTTGGTTAACTTTGAAACTTTGCAGTATGAAGCACGACTAAAGAATGTTGGAGACTTGAAAAGGCAGCCATTCTATAGATTTCTTCATTATACGTACCCCCTTCATGCAATTGGTTTTGGAGTTCTCCTCTACGCTTTGGGAGGATCACCCTTTCTGGTTTGGGGACTGGTAATCGAAATATTCTTGTTGCTTTATTAATCAAAATATTCTTGTTGTTTTGGTAATCACAATATTCTTCTTGCTGTGTTTTTTATATTATTATATAGGGTGTGAGGTCAGTCATTTTTCTCCATGCTACTTTTGGAATAAATTCAATTTGCCATACTTGGGGGCAACAAGTATGGGATACTGGTGATTTGTCTCGAAACAACTGGTATTGTTGTATTTTTATTTGTAGTTTAAATGCATTCTTATTTAATTACATAGCAATTAATAGTAAAGTTAATCAAATATGTTTAGGTTAATTGGATTGCTGGCGCATGGAGAAGGTTGGCATAACAATCACCATGCATTTGAACACTCAGCTCGGCACGGCCTAGAGTGGTGGCAAATTGATATTACTTGGTACGTAATAAGATTTCTTGAAGCTGTTGGATTAGCAACGGATGTAAAGCTTCCTACTGAGACTCAGAAGAATCGAAGAGCTTTAATGTTAACCAGCAACAACCACCAAATCAACAACGAAAAACAACTCAACGCAAAAATCAACAATGGAAAGCTTTGAAGCTTTTGAACTAGAAAATACGTTTATGTCACTAGTTACCAACTTATCAAATTTATTATAAATAATGTCCTATGTCGGTTATGCTTGTAATGTGGTGTTAAATTTTGTTTTATGTAGCCCCTTTGAAGTCATGAAATAAGTAGTGTTGTTCACATTGAGGATGTGTTTGATGAAATTGGAGAACTAGTTCCATAGTACGAGTTGTTAACTGTTATTGTGGCGTTTCAAGTTATTAATACGAGGTTATGTGGAATGGGTTTTACACATAACTTTATACTCCAAGATGAAAGGGTGGTTGAACTTATTCATGTAAATCCTTCTTGTAAAAGGAAGAATTCCTAATTAGTAGTTGTACCACATCGATATGTCACTTTAAGTAATGTGATTTTATTATGCTAAAGTTTATTCTTGAGATTTACAATACTAACAAAGTTACGCAAATGGTCAATATTTATTAATAACTTAGCATCCATGTAAGAGTCGTGTGGTGGCCATTATAATACCAAGTAAACTTGAAAACACTGGGTAGAAAGTGCCTAATTGTGTTAAAACAATACTCAACCCACACGTTAGACATTATGGCTAAACATCAAGTTGATATGTCATGTATCTAGAGTATGATATGAATATATAAGGAAAAATTAGTATCTGGTCTTTAGTTATTAATGTTCTTTAATTAAAACTTTATTAGTTTTTAGATTTTGCCAGATCCCTAACATTAATACAATAATGAATTTACATGTCAATTACATAATTTTTAAAGTAAAAATTCATAATTGACTTAAGATTTTAGTACTCAAACCTTTATTAAACTCATAACTAATTTTCAATTCAAATCATTTCTAAAAATAAAAAATTAGAATAAGTTTGTACCCCTTAATTTTTTATAAAAAGGTTTCCAATTTTTTAATCTTATATGTACTCATTCATGTAATTTTTCAATTTTTTAATCGTAAAATGTACCAATTCTTAAATATACCAATTTGTTGTAGTAAAATGTACCCTTTTTTATATAAAATCTATTCAATTTTTTTCTAATCCACTTTTATACTTATATGGGTACATTCTTTTTCTTGATTTGAGAATGTACCCATGTTTAATTAAAGAAATTTACTAATGTTATTAAGCCTAATATATATTATTTTTTGTGTGGTTTTGAAGAATGTACCCATATTTTGGTACAATAATTTTTTTGTTATTTTTTTATGAATGTACCCATGTTTATATACATAAATACACACACACACACACACTATATTAGAGAGAATAATTTATATTTTAATAATTTTAATCCACAAATTATGGGTTTTTTAAATTTAAAATTTCATTAATACAAACAACTATAATTTTTAATTTTAATTTAAAAAATATAGTAACATATATAGAAATACATTATTACATTAATTTCAGGAACTTCGATTAACAATTGAAAATCAACAAGATTTCATTCAAAGAATATTAATAATTAGGAATCGCATATAAAGTGTCCCATCAAATTATAAATTTATAATATGAGTAGATTGAGGGAAGACCAAAACAATGTTGTTACAATCACACCGATCGAAAACTCGCCGAAGTGGTGGGTTTTGAACAATATTTTGGATTAATTAAGCATGCTAAACTGAGCGTTTTGTGGCAATCAAAGCTCATAAACCGAAGTGGTTCGTTCAACGTCAATTAATTACGAAAGGTGAAATAAATATTTACTAACAAATTGAATTTCGACATATATATCAAGGCTTACATGGCATACATTATGTCACAGCCCGTCCCGGAATTTTAATTCCGAGGACGTGAAATGACCAATGTGACCTTAAACGGGATTAAGGTGTGTAAATGTTTGACATTTGTTTTACCTAAAGATCCTAAACTAGGGTTAGAATTATTATTAGTATGTGTTAAATTATCTGTGTTTGGACTTAGGTGGGATCCCCACCTCCTGAAATCCTTCCCCAAAAACCGTGTTGTTGTCTCTCTCTCATCTCCCTAGTCACTCTCTCTCTCTTATTCTTCAGAAAACACTCTCTCTCTCTTACTCTCGAACTCTCTCAAGCTCTCGGACAAACACCAAGAACAACCACAAACGTGCACCAACGTCCAATCTAAGATCATCTTCGTGATCTTGG
Organism: Malus domestica; assembly: GCF_042453785.1. NCBI lineage: Eukaryota > Viridiplantae > Streptophyta > Magnoliopsida > Rosales > Rosaceae > Malus > Malus domestica. The sequence goes on along the minus strand of NC_091669.1, from coordinate 8,221,966 downwards.
GAACTTCACGAGCACGGGGGTATAAGTTTCAGGTAAGTTTCATTTCTGAAATCCTAGTTTCAAAACACCCCGTGAATTGACACTGTTCACGAACTTAAATTTCGTTGTGTTTTAGGCTAATCTGAGATCACCACGAGTCTTAGGAAGTCCCAAGGAGGCTCGGAGTGCCTCGTTTGAACAAAATGGACGTCGAGATCGTCGGGTTCGAGTTTGGCCGAAATTGAGGAATTTTGGAAGGTATGATCTCGTAGTTTTTAGGCCTTAAAACCCTTCCAACGTGTTAGTACATGTTAAATGATTCATTTTGGTGTAAAATTCGAAGAAATTGGACGAAAAACGAAGGAGAAAAGTCAATTTGAAATTTTTCCAGAAACCGGCGAACAGTCGCCGGCGACCGGCGACTCGCCGGAGAAGACAGGGAATCTTCCGTCAAGTTTGACGGAATATTCCGACGCCGTTAGTTAACTTTAATGGAAACCGTTAGTTTTTAACGGAATATTCCTAACGCCGTTCACTGTACCGTCAGTGTGCCTGGCACGTGGCTGCGCGTGGGCCGCGCGTAGGTCCGTGCCACGTCAGGCGCGTGGGGGCGCGTGGAGCATCCAAAAATTATTTTAAAAATATGGGGATGATCCTGAGGTTGTGTAGGTCACTGTGGTATATTCGTATACCCAATTTGAGCATCGTATGAAGAATTAATTACCTAGTTTGGTTTAGGTGCGTTAAATGTGCGTTAAATGATTGTTTTAAGTTATTTCACTTCTAGGTGGAACTTATAACGAGGACGAGCACATCCAGGGGCGTCAAGGGGGTTACGACCCGGCGACATACCAGTGAGTGGGCATTGCTTTCTATATATATACCTATATACTCGATTTCCCCAGAAATCAAATTTAAATGAAAAATATATTGAAATGAAATGAAATATGATGTGATTGCCATGCATAGAATGTTATGGATATTATGAACTGTCGTATGATGCATATATGTATGATGGTGCTGTGGACGCACAGGTAAGTATTTAATTACTGTTATGTTGAGGATGATGATATATTGAGCTCATATCCTGCACCATGGTTTAGTGCTTATAGTATTCACCGCATCGCACGCTCGCCTTGGATCCAAGTAGATGCTGGTCGTACAGTCCACGCGGAGTGGGTACGACGGGCCAGTCGTAGAGTGTTAGTGAGATTATGACTGGTGGGTGACCTTAGGTTATTGTATACAGATGATTGATGAGAGAAGCACTAGAGCGAATATTACCATGAGTCGTTCAGACTACATTAGGTGGTTCCGACTTATGTGCAGAAGGCCGGACAGGTCACGCGGAGTGACTCCGGCAGAGAGTGAGATTGATAGATGTTGAGCTCTAGGTTCAATCGTTCAGGACTATTAGAGGGCCTCCGATTGATTATTTCTTGTACCTGATTATGTTATGTTAATGCATTCATACTACACTGTTGAAATTGGCATGGTACATTCTTTATTGAATCTGTTATAAGATTGATGATTGAGACAGTTGAGATATATATGCTATATACTATTTTTCTGGGAAAGTATACAGGTTTTCCAAAAAGGGGTTATAAATGTGGATTTATGAAATGTTTTGGAAAAGCTTTATTTTCGCCCACTCACGTTTTCTGTTTTTCGCCCCTCCAGGTTCTAGTTGATAGTTGAGGCGTTGGTGGCCTACGAGGACTGCTTCGGCGTTCTGACAGACTAAATAAATGTAGGATTCACCCGAGGGTGTTGTAAAATAGTTATGGTCCTACTTGACTGCACCTAGACGCTTATGCTCTGTTTATGTGTGTTTAGTACACTCTTATGCACATAGAATGCTAGGTTGTAAATAACTGCAATTAGTGGTTTTCGTTGACTCGTATTTTATTATTAAATCGTTTCCGCTTGCGTTATGGTTACGTCACACTCACGTGACGGCCAGCACGTCCTAGTCTTCGGGTTAGGGTGTGTCACATTATGCGTGTTACAGACTGTATACATGGCATATGACTCAACAAAACCGTATGAATCATCAAAAGCAAGGTATAACCATTTTGGATTAATTGTAACCGTTTAAGTAGGAATAGAGAGAGAGAGAGAGAGAGAGAGAGAGAGAGAGAGAGAGAGGAGAATCCTCCTCCTTGAAAAACACATGTTTTGTTTGTAACTTTGTTACTTTGTATAACCATTATAAAACTCGTATTTGATGCAAGCTTGCAAAAATAAAAAGAAAAAAAAGCCCAATAAACTTTAAATAACATTTTGATTTGGTTTTCAAATAACTTAGTATTCAGAATCGTAAATTAGTTTTAACCAAATTAGAATCAATGTAAACTAAATTTTATAATTTTTATAATAAATTTAAACAGAACTACAACAAACCAAAATGTTTGTATTTTTCGAGTCGGATTCCGATTAAAATGAAACCGCACCACGCCCATCCTAGTGACTATTGCCAAAAATAAAAGAGAATGCATTGTATCGAGTAGGGGTGGCCCCTACGGCACATGGGTGGATGTGGATGTAAGAAAAATTTGTACACTTTTGGGGTTCTGTGAAAGACAAACGTCCATTGGGTTTGGGAGTAAAATATATAAAACATTTGTGTACCCTTTCCCTTGTCCAAAAAATAGAAATGTGTGTACCCTTTTCTTTTGAGCAAGGAGAAATTTATAATTGTGACGGGAACAGAAATGATACATTATGTATTTTAATAAAAATTGTGAGAAATTTTATTTTTTAAGTTATTAACTTTTTAGCATACATATCTCACTATTTATTTAATGACATATGTGTAACACCCATGTACCGATCACACTGGAAAAAATTTCTAGATATGCATTCGGCAATTTTATTGTCATGCAGGAAGCTAAGGCTGTCATTACCTTATTCTCTTTGGTTTCTATTTATTTTGGGTGATCGGCACCTCCTATTTGTCTAAGAATCTAAACAAGAAAAAAAAAATGCCATAGGTGACACATCCGTCCCGAAGGATGACATGCTTATGCAAGAGAACAGGATGTGTGTACTTATTGATATGGAATTAAAGAAAGTAATTTTGGACAGGGTTCCGGTTGATTCCTTATTTCACATGTTATAATGTTGCATCCTTATTATGTTTTGATGCATAGCATGACATATTTTCTTAAAAATGATTAAAGACTTGTGATTTGAGTTTTGCTGTTATATATGATTATATATACTCTATTTTCTGGGAAAGTATACAGGTTTTACAGCGATGGGTTAGAAATGTTGTTAAATGAAATGTTTTCGAAAAACTTTGTTTTACTGACCCACTCAACTTTGTTTTGCGCCCCTCCAGGTTCAAGATAGCAGAGCTTTGGTGGCCACAAGGAATCCAACAGTGTTCTGACAGAATTCACAAAAGTAGGACTCACCCTCGGGTGTTTCATCTTAGTAATTGTATTTTTTTAAAAGCTTCCGAACTGTGTAAATGGTTACGTCACTCTCATATGACGCCCAGCATGCCCTCCTTTGGGACGGGGTGTGTCAATAGGAGACGAGAAAAAATTACTTACACCGAGTTTGATATCATAAATGAAAGTGTTAAGTTGAAAGTTAAATTGCAAGACATTATTATGTAAAGTTTTAAAAGATTTTAGACGCTAGGCGAGTTGCAGATTAAGAAGAGCTTAGACGACAGATTAGGCAAATTTAAATAAATTTATTATATATCGTAATATATTGAAATACATAAACAGCAAATTAGAACAACATATAAATTATAAAATACTAAAACATAATAAAAAAAATAGAAAACAAGCATATATTAGGTATTCATCTAAGTATCTAACAAGCTTTTTACAATTTATTGAAAAAAATAAAATAAAAATAAAAATTATCTATTTTCTATTTAAATGAGAATCACCACCTAAGCGCTATTTAAATGAGAGTCACCACCGCTTAAGCGGGTGCTTAGGCGAGTCTGGACAAACATCTAGACGGGTGTTTAAACAGACCTAACGGCTAGTTCTTAATTTTCAAAAGTCTAGAGATATAAATAAGGACAGTGACTAACTGCTTAGCACCTAAGCGATGGTAAACAATGATTTTTAAAACAGTGTTATTAAGTCATTATTTTGAGATATTAAGTCATTAAACCAGTGAAAATTCTTTTAGGAAAATCAATACTAGATCGCTGTTATTTCCCATGAGGCCATGATCCCTATTGATGATATATAGAAAGCATCCAAATCCAAATGTACTGTCAGATAAACGCATCCAATTGTTTTTCACGTGTCCAAAAAATAATAGATTCTTGGTAGATTTAATGAATCAAGATCCTCGAGGTACAGCGCTATAGGAATTAAACCAGAAACTACTAAGTATATAATTATGAACATAATAGTTAGGTTAATAACCCTAAAACAGAAATTAACAAGTAGCTAAGCAGAATTAGGCTAAACAAACCCCCCCCCCCCACCTCTTTTGCCATAAAATTGCTAACCACACCCCCATCATCTTTTCCTTTTGCATTCTTCAGTTTCCGTACCCAGTCGGCAGCTCACATTTCCCAAACTCTGCAACAACAGAAACAAACACCAATGTTTTATACTAGTAAAACAATATTACGATTTTACCAAGAAAAGCAAATATCTATGCTTTTTGCGCTTTGTTCACCCAAGGTAAGGAAAGGGATTCCCTTGCTCTTGATTTATCAAATCAGAAAATTTGTGTCAATAAAATTTTGATCCGATTAAAAAAAGAATTTATTTTAAAAATTATAATAACTTCATCCGTTAGATTAAATCTTATTAAGACGGATTTCTTGATTTGATAGATTAGAAAAAAAAATGAGGAAAGACCCTTCCGCAGGTAAGACCAACGTAAACAGTAGAAGGACAGCACATCCAAACAATGGTCACGTGACCACCATTTGTTGTCCCTTGACCCGCGTGCAGCGCTCAGCGTGCACCACTTTCCAACGTTTCCTGGACCAGAGTCAAGCTTTCACGCGGGACTCTCAAAGGACTATAGTGTCCCATTCCATCCGGCGCATTTTAGCAAAACCACCATAATAACACACTAGCATGCGCCGCTATTTTATATTACATGCAAAAAAACAATTGAGTGGGATGTGAGAAGTTAGATATACGTACTGGGTGGTTGAGAGACGACGTAGGCCGCCCCGCCAAAATAGCACGTGCCGACTCCGCGTGCCTTCTTTTGGTAGTAACTGTTGAAAGCGTATGAGGCGTGGGCCTCCAGGGTGTTGGGATCGTAACACGCGGACCCCGGCTGGATCTGATGGCAGTCCGCCCCGCCCTCACCGCAAGCGTAGTCTAGTCCCGCCTGCAGCTTCTCCTTCCCGGCCTCCCCATTCGCCACGCACCACGTGCTCCCGGTCAAGCTCTTCGACACGTCCCCGTTGACCGGAGCAGTCACCTGCTGGTTTCCGGATACCGGCGACCGGCGGTCGTGGTAGTTCTTTAGCCCTTCGACGGTAAACGGTATGTCGTACACCTTCCGCTCGTTGGGGAAGAAGAGCCCGTAGTTTCTCTCTGATGTGGGACCGAATTTCTTGTCCTCGTTGAATAGAGCGAAGAGATAGACGGTCAGATCTGCTTTGGGCCTCAAGGGGGTCCCCCCGCCGGTCAATATCCGACGGACCAGGTTGCCGTTGTAGGCGGCTGCATTCTCCACACTCGCGCCTACTTCAACCGAGTCGCCTTTGGACGGCCAGCCCGTTTCCGACACAACCATGTTGATGTCGTCGTACTTTAACGCCGACATGGCGGCGAAAACGGCGTCGATCTGGGCGTCGAAGAGGTTGAAATAACGGAGGCCGTTGCCGGCGTCCACGACTCCAGGGTTTTCACGGAAGAGGGCATAGTCCAAGGGGATGACGTCAGAGTTTGACTCGTAAGCGAAGTAGGGGTAGCAGTTCACCATGAGATAGGACCCGGTTTGACGAAGGAACTCTAGCATGGGCTTGAAAACGGGTTCAACGAGTTCGGGACGGAATGAGCCGGCGGAAGACGGGTAGGAGTTTTGCAGGGCGCTGAGGGCAATGGGGGAGGAGACTTTGATGGATGACTCGAGCTTGAAGTGGACGAGGGCGGTGTGGATGTTTTTCATAGCGGAGATGAGGAACTTGGTGGTGTGGTGGGTGTCAACGAAGACCTCATTGCCGACGCCGATAGCTTCGATCTGGGTGTTGGGGTGGTAAGCGACGACGTTTCGCTGGACCCAGTTGGTAGCGAAAGACTGAGACTTGGCGGCGGAGGAGAGGAGCTCGTTGGGGAGGTCGACGGTGACCTTGATGTCGGATCCAGCTAGGGCCCGGAGCACGGCTGGGTCGGAGTCGAAGACCTTGACCCGCTCCAATCCTTGGGACTTCAGAAGTTGCACCACCTTGTACGCCGACGGCAGGTTGTCGGCGATTCTACCATAGTTCACTCCGACCGAGGCAGCATCTGCAAAACGCATCACAAAACAACATATCAGAATCCAAAACACCATTACAAGATACAGAGAAGGAGAACATTGTAAAATTGCTCAGCATTTTACCCGCTAGAGATGAAAAGACAGAAAGGAGGAGCAGGACGGCGATGACATGGCGTTCCATGCTCTGGTTCTTGGAGAAGTAGAGCATCGTGAAAGGTGGAGAGCTTCTTCTTTCCTCTTCTGGCTTTTCTTTGTAATTTTGTACGGCGGAGGGGAGTGACAGTGAGGAGTGGGGGGGGAGGTGAGGGGGTTTTATGACTTTAGCGGAATAACGTGCGGATCGAGATGGCGGGACCCACGTGTTTGACGCGACGAACCAGTCGACCATCTTCTCGTCCACTTTTGACTTTGGGCCTTACGTCGTGGGTCCACCCTCTCACGTTGTCCCACAAACTCGACCGTTTAAAGCTTTACCTAACATGGATTAACTATGCACATGCAGATAATAAATTGCGTTCTACTATTGTACGTAGTACGCTCCTTGGGTTCGTCAAATTTCATTTATTTTTTGTTGTTAAATAATTGGTTGTTTTGTGTGAGGATTTTGACGATTTTTAAATTATATTTGTTCAATGTAGATCATGTTATAAATTATTGTAATTTTTTTATTTAAAATTAAATATAAACAGTACTTGATAAAAATTAACAAAACAATTTACGATGAACGAATATAATAAAAAAACCTAAGATCCTCTCTTCGTTGTTTTGGTTTGATTTGCTCCACTGACCTATCCTGTCGAATGAGCTGGAATCTTGGAACGGGAACATACTTACATAAAACGGTCATGTTGTGCCAGTGGACTTAAAAAAAATTGAGATGTTGAGGCAACATTTTTACCGTTTTTAATTTAAACTTACTTTTTTCTTCTTTTTTTTTCTTCATAGAAGTATGATAATTCATTGCAAGTAAATTTAGAATACATATAAATTCAGGATAGTGTGCATATTGAATCTCAATAAAATCTTGTCGGGAATTTCATCTCAGTCAAAGGAAAAAAAATGTCCCGCACAACATAAAAGACCTATCCTCAAGTGTCAATCCATAAATAAATTCCGAACTATCTTCGAACAAAATATGCAACTCATAGGGTCTTCAACCCACTAAACTTACTTAAAACAGAGACGTTGAGACGACAAATTTACATGAAGCATGTCACACTCGGTGACACCTAATAAATTTGGAAGAATGCCACATTTAGGTCTTGACTTTCTTGTAAATTGTAATTAAGTTTGTAACGGCACTAATGAACAGTGTTGATGCTAACATAGGATGCTATGGGGTCCATGGGGATTTAGAGGAATCTACGTTTGGGGGAATAATTGTATTAATAAATAGAAGAGATGAGGTCATGATGTTTTCCGACCGTTGGCTTCTACCTGCTATAAGTAGGGGTAGAAAAAATTTCCAAAAATACCGAACCGAATCGAAAAAATTCCGATCCTAGATCAAAAAATTTCCAAATCGAAGTTCTTGAAATTTTCAGGATGTTATCCAGAACCAATCCCGAAATTTTTGTATGGGATCGGAATTGGCTTCTCGATATTTCGGAAATCCCATACCGAACCGAAAATAGATAATATTAATTATGATATATATATATATATATATTTATACATATATATATATATATATTATATATATATTATTCTTTTATAATTGGTGCTAGTAGTCTCTAATTCATGTTCTGCAACCTGGAATGCCCTACACCTTGCATATTTTTCATGTTCTGTTTGATATTCATTTGGATTTTATTATTGCTGCTGCCATGACTGATGATTTCAGAAGGCTTGATTCTTTTGTCTCTCAACAGATTGCAAAAAAGGTTTAATTAATTTGAATTTTGACTCTGATAAAAACAATCAGGCATGCCAGTGTTCGATTAAATGGTAGTGTGAATGAAATGAAATTCCTAGTTCATGAATGTGTTCTTGAATTATATATTTGAAGAACAATTCATAATTTCACATTTCAATTTGGAATTCCCGATTTGTCCCGAAATCCCGAAAATATTTCAGGATTCCTGAAAATTTGGTTTGGGATTGGTCTTCAAATTCCCGTCCTGAAAATTTTCAGTTTAGAATTCGAGATTCTAGTTTCAATATGGTATCCCATACCGAACCATCCTACAAGCAAAAGGAGCAGTCCTTAACGGGAAAGGGAAACAACAAGCCCATTTTGTGATTATTGATTTATGCCGTCACTTATGAACTATGATTTTCTTGGGTATTGAGAGGTGTTATAATTAGGCAACTGTTCTTGGCAAAATTCATTACGTAAAAGTTCTATTTTTTAGCAACGTTCCGCAGCTAAAATATGACATGTTTGAAATTGTTTGGCAGTCATTCTTGTGCGCAATCAAGGATATTCTCGCAGTGATGGAGCCAAGGGACTAGATCACTGGCTCATCCTGCCTTTTTTTCTTCTTGCTGCTATAAGATATGTTGTTACTGCATATCAGTCTAATATCTTTTAATTCAAGTGTGTTCTCAATTCAAACTCTTTTTTGTTTTAGGCCATTTCTCATTTTTCTCTTCTCCTTCTTATTCCGGTGCAAGATTCACTTCCGCTCTTTATTCTATCAACTTTTCTTTTAACTCATATTTAAAAAAAATTCTTGCTTACTTTGTACATCATGTTCAAGTTTCTGGGTTTTGTGCAATGTTTTTAATTCTCTCTATTGAATTTCAGGTCATTCAATTATTATATAACTTAATCAAATCTCTTATGTTCTAAGTTCAAATTTACCTATGTATGTAAGAAGCCCTCCCACGTATAAATTTTTTAATCCTCTACTACATTCTCGATTGCTAAATATGCAGACAGGAGATGGACAAGAAATCTCGTCTCGCCTTTAGATTGACCAATTGAAATCATTTCATGCTGCACACTCCCTTCCCCCCCCCCCCCCCCCTCTTTTTTTCTCCTTAATATCCATTAAATCATATCAAAGGAAAAAGAGCAGCCTGTTGAAGTTGCTTTCCCTCCTTCCCTCCCTCGGCCATATCTTAAAAGCCCATTTTGTTCTTGTCCACGATATTGACAAAGCACATGCATGTTTTTACTTGTTTTTGTTTCAAACACATACATATTTTATTATGTCCGCATCATTGATGCAATTATATATTTTACAAAATAAGCTAAATTTGTATCAAACTCACTACCGAGGAGCAAGGAGGGGCAGCTGCTCAAGCCTATGAACAGTCGTTCCACCCCTCTTGTCCTGTCGGAAGTGATGGCTACGCAGCCCACGCTCTGGTTTTTTGAGTTTCTGCTGTTGCGCAGCATAGTGTTTTTTTTTTTTTTTTAATTCGTAGGTAAAACGACGCTGTCTAGTTTAGTGATTTAGAAAAATGTAAGTGGGACGACGTCGCGTTTAACCCATTAACTCTTCACCCCGTTCCCCTATTTCCAAAACATATCAGAGCACATAATAGCGCCATTTTCACTTTCCCTCCTTCCAACCCCAAACACTCAAAGGTTCGTTCTTCGCCAATTCAATTTGTTTTTGCACAAACGTTTTTTTTTTTTGGGTATTTGAATTTTGTGTTTCATGTGAGATTTCGGATTGAAAGATTTTATTTATTTTTTGGTCATTTGGGGATTCCCAATTGCTTGATTGATCGGTTAATATTGAAACCCTAAGCGTCTGATGCTTTGTCATCAAACAACGAAATTAGGAATGGGCCGCCGGCAGAATTTGATAGTCTTCCTCCACCTATCTCCAAGTGTTTGATATTCTTCCTCCATCTATCTCTTGCACTGCTTTTTGCTAGTCATACACTCCATGTGTTTAATTTAATGACTCAAAGCATTATCTGACTAAACAGTCCCGGGGGGCAATGTGAATCAAAATGAGAATGAAAATGGTGGTAATTCTGAGTATACCGTTGTTGATGTTGAGGTAGTGGACGAGGAAAGTGAGGGTAATAGAGATGAAGGGGAAGCTGATGTCCTAGCTAATTTGTGTTGCTACTGATTTCTCTATCAAATGGATATTATAAGTTGATCGATAATGTCTATTGGTTTGTAATGGTGGATTAGAGTATATAAAAAGGATTTGGTTGTCTAAATTTGTATTGAACAAAATTAATATTGTCCATTATTTAAAAGGATTTGGTTTTCTAAATGTTGTTGGGATCTTTTACCCTTTTAAATTTCGCCCTTCCCCTCGGTAATTCTTGACTTCGTCACTATTCACACTATATGACATTCGAATCTATTGTCTTCCACTTATAAGTTCGGAAAGAAAAAAAAAGGAAAAAAAAAAAAGACTTTTTATTTTTTTTTGGCAAACAGGACTACATTAACCAGGCAAGAGATGCTCAACGGTACAATGAAAGCCAAAACACCGGCAATCAACCAAAACACAAACAAGAAGTAGAAGACCCGACACTCCAAGCAAGGCGCAAAGTGTCCCCCCTAGCACCTCCCATACAAAATTAAGACGGGCAAGGTAAATCATCCTTATTTAAAATATGCACAAGTAAAGACGGGGGTCGATCAACCCAAGACACATCACACATCTCCACACACCTGTGCACAAAAAAAAAAAAAAAAAAAAAAGACTTCTATGCTGTACTATTAGATGATTTAGACCATATGCAATCATTGGGAGCTAAACTTATCTCCGGACAATGTTTTACCCCCGTAAATAATATTATAAAGATTACCGCATGGCTGATTTTTACCATATCTAGTCATGCAGGACTATAGTTTACTCCCTACATAATTTATTACCTTTACATACAATTAAGAGAAACTACGGTAAACACTCACACATCTACCGATTACTATTATGTTTTGTTCAACACGCATTCATTATTTTAACAAATAAAATCTCAACATGAAAAAATAATACTAATAACTCAAAAATCGAATTTAACACATCCATTTTTTATCCTTTTTTTTGGGGGAGGAACTTTCATGAAAATGGATTGAGCTAAGTTTATTTTAACAAAAAAATCATGCTATAACTTTATTTAATGAAAAAGATTTAAATTTTAATAAAAATGACAAAAAAAATAAATTTTAATCAAAATGACACAATTTGAAAAAAAAAAAAAAAAAAACTGATGCATGGGACCTATACATTGTTTATGAACTGAACACTATTTATGAAACTGAATTATACTATACTATTAATTGGGTCAATTTAAAAAATTATTTTCAATTACCAAATTAAAATTTCGTCATATTTTTTACATACCTACAATAATAAATGTAGATTTCCATCCAATTTCTTGAGCTTGGGTGTCATCTTGAAGAAATTATTCCTTGTGCACAATCGATATACCACGTGTTATTATGTAAGTTGTGAAATTTTTTATTTTTTATGTTATTTAATTTTTTTAACACAAGAATCTCACAACTTGTATAAAATGTACCACCCTGTATTCCAATACATTGAAAAGTTTCTCGTCATCATAACTACTATTGGAAAACAACACCACAAAAACAAAACTGGAGAATGTAATTCAATTTGAAGTACTTTTCTTATTCTAAGCGAAAAAAAAAGAAATCTATTAATGTAGCTGACAATGTGAGAAAATGGTGGGAGAAAAAAGTGGAGTATGGAAGGGAAGGGATGGTACGCGTAAGGGTAGGCATGGATCAATTCAGGCCCAAAATTGAAGGAACCGAACCAGACCCGTCTGTAAATAAAATGGAACAGGGCGGGTCAGGTTTTGGATTTTTCAAAATGGGATCCGTACCTAACACAACCTGTTGCAACGAGCCGGTTCCTACGGGTCCAAATCTTCGCTCACCCTAAGTTTGGTCTTCGTCATTTTGTTTGTTCCCCTCCCCAGCGTCTTCGCCATCCTGTTGTTTTTAGATATAGTTGGTGACTCTCTTTGAATAATGGGTTGATGAGTCGAACTTCTCAGCCAAATAATGTTCTAGCATATTGTCACCTGCCATTAACAATAAGACAACATGGTTTCTTCATCAGATTGTGAACACAAAGCATTTCCTTCATAACAAAATTTAGTGATTCGACTGATTTTGGTCTCATCAACATAAGTCTACATGGGCTGTAAAGAAAGAGAATCACATTCAAAATCATCAGAATCAAAGTCAGACTCCTCCTCATCCTCTTCATCAAACCCTTCAGTGGCTAAAGCTGCACCTTTCTATGGAGGGAGAAAAAGCAAGCAAAATGGAAGAGTGACAGGGAAAGTGCAAGGAAAAAAAAAGGGGAATAGAGAGCCAATAAAGAAAGAAAATGAGCTCCTTTTGAGGTTTGTGGAGACAAAGAAAGGAGACGGAAAAGGAGCTTTTGAGGTGGGTGTGTCAGAGATCGAACGACTAAGAATTGGGAGAAAAGACTAGATTACCAAACCAGAGATCTGATAATTTTGTGAGAATTGGGAGAAACGGTTCCAACCGGGGCCCTGTTTCCTAAGGCTTTTGCACCGTCCCATCTTAATAATTTTGTGAACCCGCCCCGGCTTGCCTCGTTTTGTCTTTACAAATTTTAGACCCGCCCTGAACCGCATGGAACCAGCCCGCCTTGTGGGCCTAAGGCCCGTTTGCCCACCCCTAGCTATGCGCCCTAGCACAAGTTGTTTTTTTTTTTTAAATTATTCTTTTATCTTTATCATTAAATAAAGTTAGTAAGTGATTTTTGATTAAAATGTAAAAATTAAAAACTTTTTTCATTAGTTTTTTTTTTTAAACAAATGATATTATCTATATTAACCGAAAAGATGAGTTTAGCCTCACAATGAGCTATTGGTCCAAATTCATCTTTGACGATATCAAACTTAATGTCTCTCAGTTATAAATAAAGAAGAGTACTTCTAAATCATAATATTAAGTAACCATCATTTATAAAAAGCTTTTCAGGAAAAAAAAGATGCCAAGACTGTTGGAGAGCAAAGCAATAACGCAAGCAAAATGACAAAACACATTCAAGTTATTCAACAATAAAGGGACCTGACCCAATTCCACAACAAATGCCGTTGATTTCAACGGCACTAATATCAGAGCCCTTCTTGCATCAGCTGCATTTTATTTCCATGCGGTGCTGCTGCACTATAGCAATTCACATTTGTGTGCTGCACATGGTGGGACCGTCGTAAAAGTAAACCAAGGGCAGGTGGGCAGCTGGGTATGTGTAGCTTGCGCTGGGCAAAATTTGGGCCGATCTCTGTAGCCTCATTTCTTTTGGTGAGACTGGTTTTGTTAACTTTACGGCTAAATTTGGCAGATAGCTCTTTGCGGAAGATTGAGATATTTTTAAATGCGCCAGGACCTGCTCTGATACATTAGATCATCTCCAATCAATACAGTCAAAGAGTTATAGGACTAAAAATATCTCGAAATAATACGAAAATCGTCTCCAACTAAGAAATAGGCCAAATGGCTTGTTGGCCTCACTTGGCCGAAACCACCAAATCAGGCCAGTAGGCTGGCCATTTCCAGCCAGCCCGATGAGCCCAGCCCTTTTTTTTTGGATGAATTTAAAAAATATATATATATTTCTAATTTTTTTTCATGCATCATTTCTCATATACTTTTCATCATTCCATATTATCCTACCTCATCTTATTTTAATTCTTCACATTCTATTCTCTTCCAATAATCTTTCCTTTAATTTTTTCAATAATTTTCAAATGGCCACATCTTTCAATAATCTTCCAATATGTCTAAAAATCTTATTTTAATATGGTAGTTTAATTTAATTAACTATATTAATTCAATTAAAATAATAATTTATGTTTGGCCTATGACCTTTTGGCCTTCTCGGTTGGAGATGGTTTTTTGTCAAAAGACTATGTTTGGCCTATGGCCCTTTGGCCATCTTGGTTGGAGATTGTATAAAATATGGTATGACATTATTCATTAAAATATAATTTCTTATAGGGCTACAGGGCTAAACATAGCCATTTGGCCCTCATTCAGTTGGAGATAGCTTTAATGTCATCTCCAACGAATGGTCCATAGGGCCGAAAATAGCCTGAAAACCGTTTCCAACCAAAAACTAGGTCAAAGGGCTCGTGGGCCCTAAGGGACAAAAAATGGCCAAAGGCCAACTTGCTGGCCCAACCTAACCAGCCCTGGGGCGGGCCATAAATTTGAATGCAACGGCTAGCTAACGTCAAATTAAAAATTCTATTTTTTTTCCTATAACTTCCTAAGCCATTAAACAACATTAAATAACATTAAGTAACATGAAACATGTCACAGCCCATACCGAAAATATATATCGAGGACGTGAAATGACGATGCTGCCCTCGATGTTACTTAGGTGGGTGTGTGATATACTATATTCATAATGTTTATTTTCCTAAGTTTGGGAAATTTTATTAATTAAATGTGGGATTGTTTGTGTGGTTAAGGAGTTAGGAAAGAAATGGATGGTGTGGATTTGTGTTGGACCACACACACACACTCCCTGCTCTCTCTCCCTTTCCCCGTGCCTTCTCTCCTTCTCTCCCTCTCTTCCCTCATGACTCTCTCTCACTCTTTCCCTCTCGAAGTGTACGGCCTCACCCAAGAACCCTCTAAACTTCGCAGATCGAAGCAAATAAGGTATGATTCTTCATCCTTTTGATGTTCTGAGTTGAATGATACTAGTTTTAGGAAGTGAAACCCTCGGAATCGTCGTGAAACCCTAACCCCGAAAATGTGCACTGTTCATGCACACGTGAAATCTTACATTTCAGGGAATTTCAAGCTCACAGTGAGCTTAAGGACATCCTCACGAGCTTCGAGGTACTTTGTTAGTAACATTTGGACGTCGAATGACTGAGAACGGAGTCTTTCAAAATTGGCCGAATTATCGTGCTTCCTCAGGTAAAATCTAGTGGATTTTAGACCTTGAAACTAGTCCATTGTGATTCTACATGTTGAGGGCTTCAAATTGATATAAAATTCGAAGAAAACGGTTCAGAAACGAAGGAGAACAAGCGATTACAAAATTTGCCCAGAATCCGGCCGCCAGAAAAACCAGTCCGGCGAGCCTAGGGTAAAAGACGACACGCGCGGCGCGTGGCCTGCGCGTAACCGCGCGTCTGGCCGTGCCTTGGCTCTCGCGTGGCGGCGCGTGGGGCTTCCAAAATTTTTTCTAAAAATTTCTCGACGTCCGTGACGTCGAGTAGGTCGATGTGGTATATTCATATACCTAAATTGGGCACCGTATGAGAAGTTATTTCGAATTGTTGGTTATGTGTTTTAATTAACGTTTTTATAGTTGTTTCGCATATAGGTGACACCTATCCCGAGGACGAGCGCATCCAGGGACGTCACGGGGGTTACGACCCATCGACTTACCAGTTAGTGGGCAGTTTTGTTTTCGTATTACCTATATACTACTGTTTTTCCCAGAAAATGTATTTATATGAAAATATGTTTTAAAATGCCATGCACGCAATCGATGAGATATTTGAATTGATAATTGATGCATATATATATGAATTGACGCGGTGGACGCACAGGTGAGTTTTTACATTATTCATACGATTTATTTTTATGTGAATTGCATTGGAAGCTCATAACCTGCACCCTAGGTGTTAGTGCTTATATTATTCACCACACCGCACACTCGCCTTGGATCCAAGTAGGTGAATGTCGTACAGACCATGTGAGGGTTCCGACATGCTAGTCGTATAGATCACTAGGTGTGATTCCGACTAGTGGGTGACCTTAGTTATGCACGCCGATGATTAATGAGATAAACACTAGAGCGTATTCTTACACCTTTCATCGTACAGACTACCTTACGTAGTTCCGAGTGACGTGCAGAGTAGGGCCGTATAGGTCACTGTGGTGACTTCGGCTGAGTGGGATATTGAGCTATAGAATCAGCCATACAAGACCACTGTAGGGTCTCCGGTTGATTTATTATTTCACCTGATTTATATCGATGCATTCATATTATATTTTGGCATGGCATGGCATATTCTTTCTGAAAAGCGTTGAAAGATTGTGAGCTGAGTTTTGATGATATATATATGTTTTTATAATAAATTTCTGGGAAAGTATACAGGTTTTACGGTGAGGGGTTAGAAATGTTTTAAATGAAATGTTTTTGGAAAATCTTTGGTTTTACTGACCCACTCATTTTTGTTTTGCGCCCCTCCAGGTTCTAGTTAGCAGTTGGTGGCTCACGAGGTCTTTTTCGGCGTTCTGACAGACGTTCTTCATGTAGGACTCACATGCGGGTGTTGTACTTTTAATTATAGTCCTACTTGACTGCACTTGATACCTACGCTCTGAATTCGTGTGTTTTACTTTATAACTTACTCTTTTATGCTAGTAGGTTATTACTGCTAGTGGTTGGTTTAAATTTCTTCATATTTCTATTATATCTTGCTTCCGTGTCGCACTTTTGGCTACGTCACGCTCACGTGACGGCCGGCACGCCTTGATTCTAGGATCGGGGTGTGTCAAAACAACATAAAAATTATACAACATAAAAATAAAAATAAAAACATTTAACAACATTCTCATTTTTTCCTATAAATTTAAATTGTTGTAGTTTTTAAATTTAAGTTGTTGTAGTTTTTAAATTTAAATAATAAATTATGTTTGGCCTTATGGCCCTTTGACCTTTAGTTGGAGATGATTTTTTGTCACAAGGCTATGTTTGGCTATGGCCCTTTTACCCTCGGTTGGAGATGGTAAGAAATATGGTCATACACTGTTTTTTAAAATATTAATTTCTTGGAGGGCCAGAGAGCTAAAACGAGCCCTCTGGCCCTCATTCAGTTGGAGATGGCCTAAGTGTCATAATAAAAATAGTTGAATATGTTAAAAAAAAATATTAGCTACTCATATTATGACACTAGATGTACCAGACCGTTGGGCACCCTGAAAATTCTCTCATGAAAATGACCTTACAAGGGAATATTTTAAACAAGAGATTCGAACCTTTATACATGTGCTTTATATTCTAAATCTAAACAACTCACTGTCACTTAGTACTACAGTCTGGGGGTATTTCTCTTTACTTGGAAATGAGAGGTCTCACGTTCCACTCTCGTGGATGGCGAATTCGATACCAAATTAGGTTGCCAATTGTGTAACTTAGCCGAACTCCTCTCCCTTTAGTGTAAAAATGCTAAAAAAAGAAAGAAAAAAAATCTAAACAACTCACTTGTTAACAAGATTGATTTATCCTTGACCCAAAAGCTTATCGGGCCTGGAGGATCTCAAAGGCCCTGTGTAATTAATGAATTGGGAATTTGAGCCCAAATACTGGAGATTTATGAACCTCACAAGGCCCATCAGAAACCAATCAAACTCTTACACGTATAGGAAATCCATTGCCGGATGTACTGAAAAGAGCGTCGGTGGTATAGAGATTACGGAGGAGAAGAACCCTAATTCTGCTTCTCATACAGATTACAGAGGAGGAGGAGAAGGAGAGGAAGAGGAAGGGGAGGATGTCGACTCCGCAGCAAGAAGAGGACAAGAAGCCCAACGACCAGGCCGCCCACATCAACCTCAAAGTCAAAGGACAGGTCTTTATTTTTCACCATCAAACTTTACCCTTCTGTATATAATTTACTTTTTTTGTATTTTTTTTATATTTCTTGTTATGATTGGGGTTTCCGATTCGCTTGGGATTTTAAATTTCTGGGTTCTGAGAAAAATTTGGGTTCTCCCCTTTTTTTGTTCGAAGAATATCTGTTTAATTTGTTATGATTTGAGTATTACTAATTATTTTTTTGGCAAATTAATGCATACATTAGTGGGGTTGATCAATTTGCACAGCCTGTTTTTTGCTGGGATTAGGGCATTAGATTGATGATCTGATTAGGGTGTGTTTTGCTGCTGTTTTGTTCATGTATTTGTTGTCTGCCATCTGTTATTGTGATTGTGTCGATATCTTATTTACGCCTTTTGTTCTTGTTAAACTACTGTTGGTTTTGTTTACTTGGGAGCAGCCTCTCCATAAATGGGGGTAAGGCTAGCCGACATTCACCTCTCCCAGACCCTGCGTAAAGCGGGAGCCTTGTGCACTGGGTACGACCTTTTTTTATGATCATGGCGGTTTCGCCTCGCAAGCAATTGGTTTTGTGGTCTTATCGTTTTGCAATACGCTTGCCATTGTTTTATGTAGTCGTTTGTGATGACAAATGGAGATGTGTTTTGTGTTTAATGGCCTTTGGAACTCCAGCTTTTCCGTATGAATTTAGTTCTCGCGCTGTTCCTTTTATGCGATTGACAGTTTAGTGCACAAACTACTGATATGGTGAAATGTATCCGTTACAACACTTGTTCGTCTAATTCCGTCGTTGTGATGGAGTTTGACTCTTCCTACTTGGTGATTGCAAATTTGATTATGAGTGGTGGTTAAGACAGGTTGTCGTCATGAAAACTGTGCGAATGAGATGTTGCGGTGCAGGATGGAAGTAATGCTTTTGTATTTCGTTGCAGGATGGGAATGAAGTGTTTTTTAGGATCAAGCGAAGCACTCAGCTGAAGAAGCTTATGAATGCATATTGTGATCGCCAATCTGTGGAGATGAACTCAATTGCCTTCTTGTTTGATGGCCGTCGTCTGCGAGCAGAGCAGACCCCTGATGAGGTCCTCCTCTCCACTCTCTCACATACGCACGCTCACGATTGCAAACGCTTGATGCACATTGATTAACTCGCGATTGCAAACACTTGGACGCACATTTGCGCACAGCCACTTGCGTTTTCTGCTTATGTGCTAATTGTTTGTGACCTTTTTTTCGTGTTTCAGTTGGAAATGGAGGACGGTGATGAGATCGATGCAATGTTGCACCAAACTGGAGGAGCCGTACAGATTTGATGCTACCATTCTCTTATTGCAAGCGGAGGAACTTGTTCTATGGATTGTAGGTTGTCAAGTAATAGGAGTTTAGTTTTGTTTAAGACATTTCTTAGTTGTTAATCATCTTTGTTTATGTTGCTCGTTCTGCAAAACGTCAGTAACTCTTGTATGTGGGATTTGGCATTTATGTATTTAGTCTTTCCTTTATATTTGGATCCAA
Organism: Malus domestica; assembly: GCF_042453785.1. Lineage (NCBI taxonomy): Eukaryota > Viridiplantae > Streptophyta > Magnoliopsida > Rosales > Rosaceae > Malus > Malus domestica. Next base: position 8,202,527 of record NC_091669.1, on the reverse strand, counting down.
ATTATGATTTCTGGTTAACGAGGAGGACTTATACGTCGTTGTGACATCCCAAATGAACAAAGATGTGCCATGTGAGGCTGTTAAAAGTTAAAACACATAACATTGTGCTACTGGTTTGGGATGTTACAGTAGCGTTTTTGGAACTTCATTAGTGCAAACACTCATTCGCTATTATATACACTGAACTCCATGGTTTGCCCCTCTACAATTCACAAATAGAAACAAAGATTGGAAAGAATTAAGGACAAAAAAGAAACCGAGCTCTTCCTATGATGTGTATTCAGACATGGGTGCTACATGCACGAGAAGCACCTTTTACATTCTCTGGTATCATGTCGCCGTCTCGACATCTTTTACGTTCTCTTGTTTGGCCGAAAGCGTTTCATACATTGTCGAAGGTGGTTTTATACACAACGTGGCAGGCACTTCCCAAACAGAGTACCGTCTCGATAGTGTTATCCTCCGACAGCTGTGGGAAACACTATTCAATGTTGATTTTCCTTGTTACTTCAAACTGCAAAGCCAAAACCAAAATAATCGGTTGACAATTATCGGTGCAGCAATTCTATCTCTGTGCTACAACCTTGTGCAGGGAAGTGAAATTCATGATCTAAAGTTTCCCACATTAGAAAACTAACCATATTCCGAGTCTCTCCGGTGGGCCTATAACGTCTTGAAACTTCACGCCATGATCTCCGGGTTCGATCCAGGATTCTTTGGATAAACTTTTGCATATGATTGTAAATGCTGTAACAATCACATAAAATAATCATAAGCACAGGTTTATAACAAAATCTTACATAGGTCTACAAATAATTAAAAGCAATTATTCGCACTGCAGGACCGGGAGAAACGGGATATTATTGATCATGCTGAACTGCCAGTGACTAAATAGGCAAACACCATAGTGCTAAAAAGACAAACTACCAGTGAGCAAACGTTTTCCAAATCAATAGAATTGAAATCTCCAACTTCACCATCAGCATATTCTGTCCTGGGCATCAAATACGGTCTGAAGACGGCCTAAGCAACCATGACAGATGTGTATGCATCCCACAGAGCGGATAAATGCAGATCACTAAAACCAAAATAAGGACGCCAAAGAAAATAAGAGCGTACCTAAGGCGATGCCTGTTACAAGCTATGAAGAATGCAGCAAAACCATTTAATATACTCCTGACAGCACGGAAAACCTGAAACCAAAAAACGAAGAGAATGGTGATCAATAAAACCATTCTAGCAGACACTGTTACAAATAGAAACTACATAATACTTTTTTCTTCCAACCTGAGAAAAGAGGTCATTCCAAAGTGAACGCCATATGGAAACTTCAACCGTTTTCACAGTTGCCTGAGAGGCTGAAGCAAACCAGAATATGCTGCTAATAACTTGCCATATATCTCGAAGCGTATCATATATACATGCACCAATAAAGGCTATGACATTGGCTAGTGCAAGGACCATGCGAACTGGAGCATAGAGTGCTTCCCATAGAATCCTAAATATAGGATATACAATGGAAGTTCCTGCAACAAAATGTAAACAAGAGTACATGGGATGAATACAAGATTTTTTTTGTGAATTGTACAACGCCATTGATTATTTGAATCAAAAGATGGGTAATCCAAAGAATTTCACGACCTACCAATGCTCCAGACAGTGGACAGGAGAAATAATATTGGAAACACTAAAACCTGTACCAGGTTCCCCACTAGACTGCGTGCAGATCCAATCAGAATCCAAATGACTGAAAAGAGGTTCTCTAACACATCAACAAGCATGTTCCATACTGGAAGGAGGAATCCAAAACACTCCACAAGAGGTTCTGCCAATGGCTGAGCTAGTACTGAAAAAAAGGAGAGAGTGGTACTCTTGATCGCCAGAAAGCACTGAACAGCTTTCTGAGAGTGGTGTAGAAATAGCATTGTTCCCAAGTACTTAATCCTTGATATCATCGACCAGGTCTCTATCCAATCAAATAGAGGTCCACAAAGACGAGATGCAGTTACCTTCAGAACTGGAACATTTTTGTATAGGTCAAAAAATCCAATTAGAACAGTGACAACTGAGATCAGCACATACAATGCTCTTGCAAGAGGGCACATCCACGGGCGATAGATATGGCAAAACCCTGGGTATGACTGAAGGAAGATAACCCAAGATGGAAGCCCAGCCTCAAGCAAAGTCAGTAACCGGAGATCAGACATTATTATTTCTCTAAGTTTAAATGGGAGGTCACGATCATTGAACCTGAACAAAATCAGCACATCCCTGTACTGTGTAGATCCAACAGCATCTAGACATTCACTAGTATAGGTATTGACAGTTACAGGTATAGCATCTTTGCTGAACAGAGTAGCTTTAACGCTATCTTCAGAGTCACTGATATAGGCCCTCGCGGTAACCGGTATATCATCTTCAGAGTCACAGGTATACATCTCAGAGTTTTGCATTTCATCTCCACAGTAACAGGAATACGTCTCAGAATTTTGCATTTCATCTTCACAGTAACATTTGTACATCTCGGAATTTTCAGAGTCACTGGCAGGGCTTTGCGTTTCCTCAGAATAAGCATCTACTTCAACTCCACCACTACTGCACGTGGTTATTTTCCTTCTCTTATAGGGTCCAGTAGGTGGAGGTGGTGAATGTGGTACAGCGGCCCTATTTTCACAGGTGTCAGAATGAACACTAAAATTGTGACTGAAGCAGTGGAGAGAATCTTCCTCAGACGTTAGATTGTTGTAGGAGATATTTTCATCAACAACGGCCATAGTTTCTGTCTCTGGATACTCTTCAGCATCATAGAAAACTTCTCCTGGAAAAGTAAAATTTAATTAAAATTATAGAATCCTCATTTCAATTGGTAGTAAAACAATACTTCATGCAGATAAAGAAATTTTCCAAATATAAATCTATCCAAATAAACCATCAAAGGAAAAATGTCCAAAAGGAATTTCTCCCTGTGAGCTTCAAGGGATCCGTATTCCCAGTACTTTTATGAAGATTATCCAAGTAATTAAACAATGTATCTCATCATCTCACAATCTTGACTTCCATTAATGCTGGTGTTAGAACTTTTTAACGTTTAAATCATAATACGTATCACAGAATTCTATTCTCAAGCAAAACTCATACAGATTCAAGCAAAGATGAATACATCACGCCTTAAGGCTCAGTGCATGTCAGAGATCTAATATTTTTTTCTTTAGAAGGGACATACCTCGTGAAACAACTCAATGAAGCTATGTCAATTATTAGCCCTAAAATTTCTCTTACTGTTTTCAATACTGCACTAATTGTTTTGACTAACCAAACAATTGACCACTAATGGCATCCCCATATTCCTACTACGTACACAAATCCCATGCTCATATGCCATAAGAGGAAAACCCCATGTCAAAAATTTATCAACACGTCGATGACCAAAAAAAAAAGGAATCATGAGGGCAAAGAATGCTACCTATGGCAGAATTCAGAAGTTCTTTCAACTGTAGCTGCTCAGAGACTGTTCCTGAGAACCATGACGATATGCAGCTTGCAGCTTGAGCAATACTGTCAAATTCCCATCTTTGCATGACTTTAGCCTCTATAGCCAGCGATGTATCAGTCTGCAACGGACACATAAACTATAGAACACGAGCACTAACAAAGAACTAGAAACAACTGTTCAAGGATATAGAAAAAGGATCGATACCTGAAGCTCATTGATGTAATTGATACCTCGGACATTGCTCCATGCAACTTCAAATACAATAAAACCATACAAGGTCCTATGCAACTCCCTGCTTAAAAGTAAAGAACTCCGCAGCTTCTTTACAGGTAACAACACCTTCTTCTGATGCTTGATTAATGAGAACCACCTAGCAAGCTTCTTTGGTTTTGCAGGCTTAGGTCTAGAGCAAGCATCATTTCCTTCCGTTCTCACCTTCCGTACTTTAGTGTTTGCAAAAGGAGACAACCTTGACTGAAAAAATCAAACCAATATAAACTTTGATCCTAAGTGAAATACAATTGAAAAAACAAATAAGTTGAAAAAACAAGTAAGTTGAGTATCAATGAGGGTGTAGTGACTACTGACTAAAGTCTGACCTTGGTAACCATCAATTGCCACAAGTGCGCTGACCGCGAACCTAGGTCGCCCAGCCATGGCCGATTGTCCACCAAGATATAGAATTTCTTGCTCTCGAGGGCCAGGAAAAGGCTAAGATCCGAAAGGTAAGACTGCAAATCTCTGCAACCATATAGCACAAAGCACAAACCAAATCACTTCATTTACATAAAAAGAAAAAACCCCGAAAACATCAGTACATCGTATGTTTCAAAAGATGAAAAATCATACGGTTTTCTCTGCATTTAGCAATACTAAATTACAGTCTTAAGTCTTAACAAACACACACTAGAGCTGAAAAAAAAATATATATATATATATATATTTTTTTTTTCAAGCAATTAAATTTATGCCATAAAACCCAATTCTGGCCCAGAAATATTGTGTTTGTAGGATCAAAACCAAAAGGGTACTTGAGAATTTAAGCAAATTAAGTAATAAAAACTCAAGTAGCAAATGTGGAATTCTGAAGAATGTTACCCAATTTGCAAACCGGTGAGGGGGAAAATGCAGCGGCCACCGTCACCTTTCTTCATCAAATTCATGCTTTCTGCCCAATTCTTCACCAAACACTGCTTCCCACAATTCCCATTTCACAGATTAATAACAACCCAAAATCCAATATATAAATACACAACGCTATACATTGAATGCATGTTAGAGAGAGAAAGGGGATAGAGAGAGAGAGGGAAAGGAGGAGGACCTTGTTGATAAAGAAGGAAATTCCATGGAAAGAAGAGAAAGCAATCACCGGCGAACTTCATAACAGAGGGCAAAGGCACGCCGGAAGAAGGAAAGAGATAGAATGGGAGAGTCCACGTGGACGAATCAACGGCGGAGGGAAGCAGAGCCCTTTGGAGGTTTCCAGAGCAAAGGTCTCATCTTTTTTCCAGATTGTATTTCCGTTTTTTAATTATTAAATTTCCTTCTTTTCCTTCTTTTCTGGGATATTTACGATTTGCTTGGATTCGAAGGCGACGAGGAAGGTGTCGTGTCCGAAGGAGGAGAGGGGGCGGGTCGACTCCACAGGGACACGTCGGTTGGGGGGGAATTTATGAGGAGGATGACGGGAGCAGCCGGGGAGATGGGTATAATGGTAAATTCGCCCTCCTGCGGATCTCATGTGCAGTGCTTCCCGCCACCACTTTCTCTCTTCTCCTCTGTAGCTGTCGTTTGGGGGATGAGTGAGGGAGATAGAGAGTCAGAGAAATTTCTAAAGAGGACAAGAGGTGCCTGAAATTCGACGAAATCTGGGAAGTTACCGCGCGACCTGCGTGTCAGCCAGCTATTATCGCCTGCGCTCGTCTACATGCTTTGTACCATGTGGTTTAATCATATACCGTTTGTTCTCGCTTTGGCCCTTGAATTTTACCGTCCTCTCATACTTAACGGAGCCCACACATTTACGTGTAAATATATAAAATATTTATAAAAAAAAAACAGAGGAATTCTAGAAAAAATGTGGAAGAGAGAACGTGGGGTCTTTTATTTTTTCTTCTTTTATAAATTAGAAACTCCATATGTTTTGATAAGCCTGGAAAAATGGTCAAGGGTAGATGGGACGATCGAAAATTAACAGGTGTGGATATCCAAAATTGTATTAATGAAATTTTTTTTGTCAATTAAAAGATGGTGAAAAGACATCTTTGTTTTTTATCACAACAACAAAATTAATGACAGTAACGTAATTTTGCAAAACAAATCTACTATGTACTTTATAGTTTCTTCTTGTACTTCATCCAAAATTGAAGGCGTGGATTACAATTTCTTTGTTTTTTTCAACCCAAATTTGAATTTCCAAGTTTCCAAGTCCAATTTGAAAGAATAAAAATGAAGGCTGACAGCCGGACAGCACATATATGGTGTGATGAGCATATTTTTTGCAACTGATTAAACGGAAATACTAGCAGATTTAACAGAATGACTAAAGTGACGTAACATTAAAAGTTTGAGGGTTAGAAAGTTAATAAAACTAAAAGGAAGGATCGAAATGGAATGTGGTTGCTATCCAACGGAGTAGCCCGCAATGGTATTTGTTGGATAAAGTCAGAATGGCAGCAAAGTTGACTTTGGTTGGTAAAACCGGAAAATGGTGTATGTAGCGTGTGCCCACGCCAACATCAAAAAATGTTATTCAACTAGAGTAAAATAAGATTCGGGTTTTGAAGTCAACCATCTTCAATACGAATATAAGAATATAGGGCCGTTTGTTTGACCTTCTTAAGTTTCATTGGACTAGACTGGCTTACTAGTCCAGTATTTGGTGCAAGCGGGACAAAGTTTAATGGGACGAAGTCGGACTCGTGCCGACTAAGTCCTTCACTGCGTGGTCTTAGCGAGGCCCCTCAAAACGTTTGAGATTGCTAATCCCATCTCCGAGCTTGCGTTGTGTGCAACAGTGTCGTCTACAAGCATGCCTCTCTGCAACTCCATTTGCCTCCATGCCCAGATCTTAAACCCAGATTTGAAACCTAACCCACCCATGCCCATATTCAAAACAAAAAAGCAAAACGAAAACAACAATCCCAATAAAAATTCTTCTCTCTTCCCAGAAAATTCCGAGGCGTGAGAAACAAAGGTAGCAAAGTCCATGGCCATGGGTACCGAGATGACGAAGCCTCTGCACAATTTCAACTTGCTGTGGGATGTGAAGTGGGTGATGTTGATTGTCGGTGGCGAGTGGGATAAGCTTGCTGTGGGATTTGAAGTGGGTGTAGTTGATTGTGAGAGGAAGCAAAGAGTGAGAGAGAGAGAGAGAGAGAGATTGACAAAAGAAATGGGAATCCAGATATTTGAGAAATGTGGTTGGTTTGTGAGTCAGTTCTCTTCTTCCAATGGTAGAAGATAGTTTTTTATGGAATGACATAATAATATTTGTTTTTTTAAAGGCAAAAGTAAATTAAAAATGTCAATTGGCTAATGTTAATTTTCATTAGTTTCCAAAAAAAAAAAGGAAAACTAATGAAAGGGGCTTGAAAACTTTGAGTTTTAATGATAAGGACAAAATAAAGGGTAAAGTGAATAGTACCAGGATTGACTTTTTAGTGTAAAAATGTGGTTTTTCGTTAAAGTGAACAGTACCGGGAGCATTTCGTTAAAATTCCCAAAAAAAATCCATTATCCTGCTTTTTAGTCCGACACTACACCAAACGCTTCATTAAGCTAGTCCAGCTTAGTCTAGTCTAAGTCAGTCCAGCTTAGTCCCTGCAGTTAGTCCAGTCCGGTACAACAAACGCACCCATAAAATCTTGGAATTAGAGGAGAAAACCAAAAAACTCAAATCCACCCACCCTTTTTAGAATCAAACGTAACAAGATAATGTGTCATCCCAAATTTGTATCCTCTCTCCCATAAATTAGAGAAATTCAAAAAAAAATAATGCATTGTAAAATTCAAAAGAATAAAAAATTCCAGTGTAAGACAAAAGAAGACGCACTTACAAAAACAAATATAAATCAAGACTTCCGAGCACCGGTGCGGGTTGTTTACCCTTTGATTCTTAAGTCACTCTTAGCCTTAAAGGGTGCATATATTCGAAGTTGATCACAAGTTTATTACTAAGTCCTTATTTGTTGTAAATTGTATACTTTGAAATTGTTTTCAGTCGAATAATGAGATCCTACAATCTCTCTGGCCAACATAATTATTAACTACCCAACATCTACGAGATTAATCTACATCAAATGAGTATATTGTCACAGTAACATCTTGTGCCAATTATACCATGACATAACTAGTCTCTCTTGCGCATGTTGGTTAAAAGTTAAAATGCATGGGCTAAGCATGATCCGTGTCAAAACAATCTCAACCGTTGCTTAGTTATTCAAATAAAGCAACCGTTCAGATTTAATCCTAGCAAAACTTTGGTTAGACCATGGAACGTTTTGAACCTTTGACTTTTGGGATAGACATGCGGCCTTTCTTGGCTAGCCTGTGGGCCGCTGCACCGTAGAGTATCCTTGCATAGTGCATGACCCCACCACGATCAGGAATTACAATGATTAACAGCGGGACCCGCGAACTCCTTGGCCGCATCTGAACCGAACAATCTGTGATTTCGTGGTAGGGCCCAGGCAGCGGTTGGAACGGAACCGTCGTTTAGGTAAATAATAGAGCAAGGCCAGAGATGCAGCGTGACGTTCATGTGCCGGGGATGTGGATAATTTCATAAGATGGGGGAAGCAAGTGTCTCCAAATCCTCAAATTCTGAAAAGAAAAGGAAAAAAACAGAGAAAGCTGTCAAAGGCCATGCATGAGGCATGTTATTGGAAGTTGGATGATGATTCATCTTTTCTGTAACTTGCTGGCAGCTGATCTGTCATGCGGGGCCCACTTATCTACATTTGGTAGGAAAAGGATCCTCGTCGAATCCTTTTTTTGAGGATCCGAAAGATTTTGTGATTGTGATCGTTCATCGTACATCGACGTGTTATATAACTTGAAATGCGTATAAAAAATGGTGAACTGCATTTTAGACCATCTCCAAAGGAGATGTCCAATTTTAAACCTAAAATTTAAATTTGAAGGCTTACTTAGCACTTTGGCATCTTTTAAACTTTTGATCTCTAGCCGATATGTCAAATTTTAAACATAAAATAATAGTTTATATGTATTTTCTTTGCATTGGGAATGAAAAGAAACAAAGGGAAAATGGTTTAAACCAATAAAAAATTAATAAAATGCATTTAATAATTACTTTAAAAAATTTGAAGGTGCTGTCAAATTTGGCAGCAAGGGAGAGAGATGTTAATCCATGTCATGCCACATCAGATTTGGCTTCTCGATTGAAAAACATTAATGCTGTCTTTTATTACCGTTATTGCTGATTTGAACATTTTGACATCTCATTTGGAGATACTCTTACACATTTTAACTTTGGGATAATTTTCAATTGGTCACAAAATTTTGATTTTCTGTTGATGCGCGTTAAGGTATTGGAATTGCTTCAAGGTGTTATTTTGGTTTGATTAATTGTATGATAATTAACGTGAGGAGTTTGAGATTCTTATATGAGCTAACATGTAAACTACTTTTGCACGATATTAATTTACGTATCGTTTTGTTTGTTGATCAAATCATAATTCGACATGAATACAACACGATATGAACAAACTCGAACACAAACCATTACCATCTCCAGACCAAGTTATAGCTTCTCGTTTTGGGCTTTTTACGTATCACAAGGCTGTACATCTTTTAAGGGTGGGAGATGAAGGTGCACGAGGAATTTGGAACATTTAACGCGGCGAAGTTATATGCATTTGTTGCTACAGCCTACCACCACATTGAGATGGGTGCATAATATATGCATTTGATCTTTCATTTTCAGAGCACGAACTGCACAGGATGCAACCAATGCCATATGAAAATATTTTAAATAAGAAAAATCTTATTTATTGAAGAAATATATTGCACATATAGAAGTAGCAACGTATAACGACATTATTCGAATGCTAATAATAGCTCTCGTTTATTATAAAAAATAAATATAATAAATATAATAAAAAAACCTCATGTTTATGTAAAGTTTATTTTGACAAGACATACCAGTAACGTGATTAGTTATTATGAAAGAAGTGTTATAGACATTGACGTTATGTACATTCTTAAAGTATTAAAATCAACATCGACCTTTTCTCTTGCCCAACATTGGAAGAAAAACTACAAGGAAAAATGATAAACACATTATTTTTAGCTTCTCACACATGTCTGTTTAATTTTATTTGTTGTTTGATTTGGAGTTTGTAGAAGCTAAAAGTATTACGTGAAATTCACTTCCCAACTACAATACCTAAAATGTGAAAGGGGCTTTGAGAACCTTCCTGGAGTTACTGGCTGACCTGTTGAGAATTGACTGTATAATTGTATAGAGCTACTGAGAACTTGGTGGTGTCTTCTGAATGTCTTATTTTCACAACGTCAAAGAATAACAAGATCTTCACATGATCATTTGGTTTATCAACACTCAACACTCAGCCTCCACTTCTCGAGCTCAAATCTCATTAACAACAATTGTTAAAACCCAACGAAATCTGCTCATGATACAAAAATGCCTATCAAATCCTACGAAAAGAATATAAGTTCGGCGGGATTAACTCAAAACATTTCCACACAATTTTTTAGCAGAAGCCTATTACAATGACTATTTCACACAAACACATACACTGAGTCACATGCAACGAATGTCAGTCTGACTAAACACCGTTGTTTTTAACTGATGGAGGCCATGACAATCTCCGGTGGCTAGCTCCATCCACCCCACCGTTTTCATCCTCTGATTCTCGATGCTCGACTTCAGGCCTCCTTGAGCTTCTGATAGCTAAGTCATCAAAGCTTGGTTCACTTCTCCAAGGAGGTGGAGTTACACATTCGGAATCACCTGGTATTCTTCGGGAAGAATCCTTGCCTGGTGTTATAGGTGATGACGCATCAGTACGACCAACTCTGAGATGCTGAAGTGTTGAAAATGATTCCCTGATGGCAGACATTGCTTGAAAGAACCGGGTGCATGATGCTAAGGCCACAGGAATTGGACGAAGCATTTCCTGCGTCAGTTATACAAAATGAAGATCACATCATGCACAAGTAATTTCCCAACGTAAAAGTTCTATATATCTGTATTCTGGATTCTCACATCCTGATCGCAGTACATGGTAGATCAGATATAAATCCTTAGGTAAAATAATGGAGCAAGGCCAGAGATGCAGTGACATTCATGTGCCGGGGATGTGGATAATTTCATAAGATGGGAGGAAGCCAGTGGCTCCAAACATTTCTGAAGAAAAAAACAGAAGTATCAAAGGCCATGTTACAGAACGTCACTGCACGTCAAGGAATAAGTTACGCAAATAATGTGATGAAAAGAGAGATACGAGAGGTACACGGCAAGGAATAAGTTAATACGGTATTTTTTTTAAATATCTTCATGTTAAAGAGTATATACGTTTTTGTTTGCCTTTTTATTCATTTGATGACTCATGTGTTTCGGTCACACGGAAAAATCTCTTCTTTACTAGAAGTCTAAAAGTTTGGTGGTGGCACTTGGTTATGGTAATTACGTGTCAATTGGGAGGAGGAGGAGGAGGAGAGGTTGTTTGGATAATTTGATTGATTTTGTAATATTTGACAAACTTGGTTAATAATTGTAAATAGGAATGTTGAAGTTGGGGTGGTTCGTTTCTTAGCTGCAAAGGCAACAATATTAATTTTTTATGGATGACGTTGATATAATAATATACATGGTTTTCAATTGTTCAATCAAATTTTATTTCAACTACAGCTTGACTTTTTTAGCATAATAAATGCAGCTTCAATTGTTTAGCATTAATGAGTTAATGGTTAAGTGGTATCGGTAGAGTTCGAACATGCACAAGAGTATATAGATAGTATTATTTTACATCACTTAGTAAAGCGTCATTTGCAATAGTTCGAGCTGAACTTTTGGGTGAATGCTCGTGAGTCATAGTTAGAGCTTGCATTTTTTAACACAACGTGTTATATAACTTGAAATCCGTACAAAAATGGGTTCACTATATTTCACACCTTTAAAGTTTGGGATAAGTTTCAATCGGTCACATAAGTTTTGATTTTCTGTTGTTGCACGTTAAGGTATTGGAATTGTTTCAATGTGTTATTTTGGTTTAGTTGATTGTATGATAATTGAAGTGCTGAGTTTGAGACTCTTATATAGGCTAACGTGTAAGCTCTTTTTGCACGATATTAATTTACATATCGTTTTACTTGTTGACCAACTCATGATTTGACACGAATACAACATGATATGGATAAACCTAAGCACAAACCATTACCATCTCCAGACCAAGTTATAGCTCCTCGTTTTGGAAAGAGGATCATTTTCGAAACCACTTTGTGGGGATCCTAAGGAACCCCATATCCTAACTGTTTATCGTACATCGTGCGATCGATATACGATAAATAACTAAGATGTGAAGATCTCTAGAATCTTCACAAAATAAATCCATATGAGATCTAATTCTCTCGTTCTGGGCTTTTTACGTATCACAAGGCAGTACATCTTTTTAGGGTGGGAGATGTGAAAGGTGCAGCAGAATTTGGAACATTTAACGCGGCGAAGTTATATGCATTTGTTGCTACAGCCTACCACCACATTGAGATGGGTGCATAATATTTGCATTTGATCTTTCATTTTCACGTACGAACTGCACAGGATGCAACCAATGTCATATGAAAATATTTTAAATAAATAGGATTTATTTATTTATTGAAGAAATATATTGCACATATAAAAGTAGTAGTGTAGAACGACATTATTCGAGTGCTAATAATAGCTCTCATTTAATTTTATTTTTTTTAAACTCCTGTTCATGTAAAGTTTAATTTGTTAAGACATACCAATAACGTGATTAGTTATTATGAAAGAAGTATTGTAGACGTCGACGTTATGTACATTCTTAAAGTATTTTTAGTTTCTCACACACGTCTGTTTAATTTTATATGTTGCGTTTGATTTGGAGTTTGTGAGAAGCTAAAAGTATTGCGGGAAAATCACTTCCCAACTACAATACCTAAAATGTGAAAGGGGCTTTGAGAGAACCTTCCTGGAGTTACTGGCTGATCTGTTGAGAATTGACTGTATAATTGTATAGAGCTACTGATAACTTGGTGGTGTCTTCTGAATGTCTTATTTTTACAAGGTCAAAGAATAACAAGATCTTCACATGATCATTTGGTTTATCGACACTCAACACTCAGCCTCCACTTCTCGAGCTCAAATCTCATTAACAACAATTGTTAAAACCCAACGAAATCTGCTCGTGATACAAAAATGCCTATCAAATCCTACGAAAAGAATATAAGTTTGGCAGGATTAACTCAAAACATTTCCGCACATTTTTTTCGCAAAGGCCCATTACAATGACTATTTCACACAAACACATACACTGAGTCACAGGCAACGAATGTCAGTCTGACTAAACACCGTTGTTTTTAACTGACGGAGGCCATGACAATGTCCGGTGGCTAGCTCCATCCACCCCACTGTTTTCATCCTCTGATTCTCGATGCTCGACTTCAGGCCTCCTTGAGCTTCTGATAGCTACGTCATCAAAGCTTGGTTCACTTCTCCAAGGAGGTGGAGTTACACATTCGGAATCACCTGGTATTCTTCGGGAAGAATCCTTGCCTGGTGTTATAGGTGATGACGCATCAGTATGACCAACTCTGAGATGCTGAAGTGTCGAAAATGATTCCCTCATGGCAGACATTGCTTCAAAGAACCGGGTGCACGATGCTAAGGCCACAGGAATTGGACGAAGCATTTCCTGCGTCAGTTATACAAAATGAAGATCACATCATGCACAAGTAATTTCCCAACGTAAAAGTTTATATATCTGCATTCTGGATTCGCACATCCTGATCGCAGTACATGGTAGATCAGATATAAATCCTTAAAAGATCTTTGATGTTTGACTCCGTGTCTTGAATTAGCGAATAATCCCTTTAGTGCTATTATCAGCAAATTGTAACAGTTTCATACTCCGTAGTTGCCCACAACCAAATGTCTTATAACTTATGTTGATGCACAAAATTGGAGGTCTTGGAACAATGTAAATCTGCAAGAATGTAAATAACACAAGATGTATCGTGGTTCACTCCAATGTTTGGGCTACATCCACACTGATATTGTATTTCTCTGTTTGTAAGTGGATTGTGAGAGAGAGCTTCTGAGGGTGAGAGTGAGGCTTTTCTCTTAATCTCATAGCTTGAAGATTGTGAGGGTGAGAAGACTCTTTTATAGACTAAGGGCTCCTCCCTTTTTTACATATTTGCCCCTTTATTTATTACATAATTACATTTGAGTCCCCCGAGTATTTATACGCGATCTAAATATGGAGGCCCTAAGTATGGTATAAACAGTAGTCCCTCAAGTCTTCAGTCAAGAGAGTCTTTTGGCTGGAGACTTGAAATTCAGTCAATGTGTGGGCCGAAGTAACTAGATGTCATCTAGAACTGAATACTCGATATGAGGCGGTGCTTAATGTGAAATGATGTTCAACTAGAAGTAGCACATGTTGCGAGGCTGCTCAGCTTGTGGCTTATGTTGCCTTTGGTTGGCTCGGCTTGTGGCGTTGAAGGTGAGGAAGTCCCTTTTACAAAATAAGGGATCGTTCCTCAATACATAAATGATGGGATAGAGATGATGCTCGCGGCGAGGCGATTGCTCAGCAGGCGGCGATGCTTTCTAATGATGGTGAGGGAGTCTCTTTTATAGAATAAGAGCTCGCTCCTCAATACATAAATGATGGGTTATGAGTGATGCTTGCGGCGAGGCGATTGCTCAGTAGGCAACGATGCTCTCCAATGAAGGTGAGGGAGTCCCTTTTATAAAATAAGGGCTCGCTCCTCAGTACATGAATAATGGGCTAAGTCCCCCCAGTATTTTTCATGAGGCCCAGTTGAGGCTCAATATATGATACATAATGTAGTCCCCCAAGTTTTCAGTCAATAGGGTCTATTGGTTGGAGACTTCAAATTGAATCCATGTATGGGCCGAAGTGGCAGTTGTTCGGAGGCAGTATTTGTATACCCTGCACTGAAGCTTTGTAGGTGAAGCTTTGAAGCTAGAGCTCTGTAAATGAAGTTTTCGAAACTGGAGCTTTTGTAAATGAAGTTTTCGAAGCTGATTGACATGAGTGATGCACATGAATGTTTATCTTGATTGACATGAGTGATACTCATGGATGTTGACATGAATGATTGTCATGAATGTTTATGTATGATTGACATGAGTGATGTTCATGAATGTTTATGTATAATTGACATGAGTGATGCTCATGTATAATTTTGGAATACTGGACATACTTTTGATCACCTAGTGGGTGATACTAGCGGCAGGCTGCCAAATAATTTTGGAGTACTGGGCGTACTTTTGATCACCTGGTTGGTGATACTAGCGGCAGGCTGCCGAATAATTTTTTGTAGTACTGGACGTACTTTTGATCACCTGATTGGTGATAATAGCTGCAGGCTGCTGAATAATTTTGGAGTACTGAACGTACTTTTGATCACCTGGTTGGTGATAATAGCGGCAGAGTGCCGAATAAATTTAAAGCCATAGGGCCTGGCTCTTTTGGGCATATGGGCATTCGCCCTCCCCATAACATTCCAGCCCATTATTTTGGGTTTTTTTTATTTTTTTATTTTTTATTTTTACCCTATGATGGGGTTTATACATATGTCTCCGAAAAATAAAAAAAATAAATCACATCATTCAAAAATAAATCCGATCATCTGCTCAATGGGTCATGCCCATAATGCCATCACCACCGCAATTATGTCTGCTTTTTTTTTATCTTCTTTTGCTTTCTGCTTTTGCTTTTGTTTTTCTGCTTTGCTTTTGCTTTTTCTACTTTGCTTTTGCTTTCCACCGCACTCTCTCTGTCTCTTCACCTGGCAAACAAAATGAATCATAATAATAGGAAGCTTATCTTTTGCTTTTCTCTCTACTTTTCTCCAAACATCCTTTTTCTTTTGTGGGAGTGGTTGAGTTGTCTGATAGTTTGCAATGATCTCTGAGATTGATCGAGTAGTGGGTTGTATCATGAAAGTTTCTTAAGATTCATGAGCACGTTATCATCGACATCTTGACCAAAAGCCCAGTACCCGATCAGGGCCATTGGGAAATAACAAATTGCGTTGATAAAATAGGCTCCCATGACACCTTTCCACATGGGAATTCTCAACGGCTTCTTGGGAGTCGACGGAATTGTGGCCTGGATTTCAAGCGCCACTGCATGCACGGCAAATGCAAAGGAGATGTAACCTTATGGCTGTCATTGGTTCTTCTCTCTGATCCCCTGAAGAAACCTTGAGCATGTGATCTTGGATCTTGCTAGGCAGTTGAATGACTGTAAAGTGATAGAAAATCATGCGTCGATTTTCTTCCTTCTGTTCCGACGGCCGGGGCTGAGGAAGCTCCATATCCGCACAGGCCGCCGACTTAGATATTATTTTCTCGGAAAAATTCGTAATTTTAAAGGAACTTCAGTGATTTTTGCTTCCGTTTTCAAGTTCTTTCGACTACTTCAGCTTCACAGATTGGCGGGGAGCCTTCAAAGTTCGAAGGCACATTAGCTTTCGCTTTTAGAAGACGAGATGAAACAAAAAAATCAAAAACCCAAGCTTTGATTCGAATTCTCTGAATGCTTTTCGATACCAATTGCTTTGCTTCGCCTGCAACTCTGCAGTTTCAGCGATTTGAAAACTGTGAATTATTGCAGCAGTTCACGTGAAGATTCAGCTCCACAGTCGGAATTTCACTTTTCGGAAATTCTCATCATTTTCGTCTTCTTCTTCTGAATTTCCGATGACGAACTGTGCGCCGATAGTCGGACTCTCTCTTTCTCTCTCTCTCATCTCTTTCTCTCTCTAAAACTTTGTTTCTCTCTCTTGGCCACCTGAAGAAACCTTGAGCAGAAATATGAAAGAAAAGCCTGCTTAAGGTTTCTTCAGGGGATCAGAGAGAAGAACCAATGGCAACCATAAGGTTACATCTCCTTTGCATTTGCCGGGCATACAGTGGCGCTTGAAATCCAGGCCACAATTCCATCGACTCTCGAGAAGCCGTCGAGAATTCCCATGTGGAAAGGTGCCATGGGAACCTACTTTATCAACGCAATTTGCTATTTCTTAATGGCCCTGATCGGGTACTGGGCTTTTGGTCAAGATGTCGATGATAATGTGCTCATGAATCTTAAGAAACTTTCATGATACAACCCACTACTCGATCAGTCTCAGAGATTATTGCAAACCATCAGACAGCTCAACCACTCCCACAAAAGAAAAATGATGTCTGGAGAAAAGCAAAAGATAAGCTTCCTATTATTATGATTCCTTTTGTTT
The DNA here is from genome assembly GCF_042453785.1 of Malus domestica. Classification (NCBI taxonomy): domain Eukaryota; kingdom Viridiplantae; phylum Streptophyta; class Magnoliopsida; order Rosales; family Rosaceae; genus Malus; species Malus domestica. The sequence continues at coordinate 8,185,534 of NC_091669.1, read as the reverse complement.
GCTAGGTGAAGAGACAGAGAAAGTGCGGTGGAAAGCAAAAGGAAAGCAGAAAAAGCAAAAGCAAAACAGAAAAACAAAAGCAAAAGCAGAAAGCAAAAGAAGACAAAAAAAGCAGATATAATTGCGGTGGTGATGGCATTATAGGCGTGACCCATTGAGCAGAGGGTCGGATTTATTTTTGAATGATGTGATTTATTTTTCTTATCTTTCGGAGACATCTGTATAAACTCCATCAGAGGGTAATAATAAAAAAAAAAACCCAAAATAATGGGCCGGAATGTTATGTGGAGGGCGAAGGCCCCAAAATAATGGGCTGGAATGTTATGTAGAGGGCGAAGGCCCATTTGCCCAAAAGAGCCAGGCCCTATGGCTTCAAATTTATTCGGCACCCTGCCGCTATTATCACCAACCAGGTGATCAAAAGTACGTCCAGTACTCCAAAATTATTCGGCAGCCTGCCGTTATTATCACCAACCAGGTGATCAAAAGTACGCCTAGTACTCCAAAATTATTCGGCAGCCTGCTGTTATTATCACCAACCAGGTGATCAAAAGTACGCCTAATACTCCAAAATTATTCGGCAGCCTGCCGCTATTATTACCAATCAGGTGATCAAAAGTACGTCCAGTACTACAAAAATTATTCGGCAACCTGCCGCTATTATCACCAACCAGGTGATCAAAAGTACGCCCAGTACTCCAACATTATTCGGCAGCCTGCTGCTAGTATCACCTACTAGGTGATCAAAAGTACGTCCAGTACTCCAAAATTATACATGAGCATCACTCATGTCAATCATACATAAACATTCATGGCCATCATTCATGTCAACATTCATGAGCATCATTCATGTCAATCAGCTTCGAAAGCTTCATTTACAGAGCTCTAACTTCAAAAGCTTCATTTATAAAAACTCCAGCTTTGAAATCTTCATTTACAGAGTTCTAGCTTCAAAGCTTCACTTGCAAAGCTTCACCTACAAAGCTTCAATGCAGGGTATACAAATACCGCATCCGAACAACCGCCACTTCAGCCTATACATGGATTCAATTTGAAGTCTTCAACCAACAGACCCTATTGACTGAAAACTTGGGGGACTACATTATGTACCATATATTGGGCCTTAACTGGGTTTCATGAAAAATACTTGAGGGACTTAATCCATTATTTATGTACTGAGGAGCGAACCCTTATTCTATAAAAGTGACTCCATCACTTTTATTAAAGAGCATCCATTATTTATGTACTGAGAAGTGAGCCCTTATTTTATAAAAGGGACCCCCTCACCTTCATTGGAGAGCATCGTCGCCTATTGAGCAACCGCCTCGCCGCGAGCATCACTCCTAACCGATCATTTATGTATTGAAGAGCGACCCCTTATTCCATAAAAGGGACTCCCTCATCATCATTAAAGAGCATCGCCGCCTGCTGAGCAACCGCCTCGCCGCCTGCTGAGCAACCGCCTCGCCGCGAGCATCAACTCTAGCCTATCATTTATGTATTGAGGAGCGATCCCTTATTCTATAAAAGGGACTCCCTCACCTTCAACGCCACAAGCCGAGCCAACCAAAGGCAACATAAGCCACAAGCTGAGCAGCCTCGCAACATGTGCTACTTCTAGTTGAGCATCATTTCACATTGAGCACCGCCTCATATCGAGTATTCAGTTCTAGACGACATCTAGTTACTTCGGCCCACACATGGACTGAATTTCAAGTCTTCAGCCAAAAGACTCTCTTGACTGAAGACTTGGGGGACTACTGTTTGTACCATACTTAAGGCCTCCGTATTTAGATCTCGTATACATACTCGGGGGACTCAAATGTAATTATATAATAAATGAAGATGCAAATATGTAAAAAGGGGAGGAGCCCTTAGTCTATAAAAAGACCTCCTCACCCTAACAATCCTCAAGCTCTAAGATTCAGAGCAAAGCCTCATTTTCATCCTCAGAAGCTCACTCTTTCTCACAATCCACTCACAAACAAAGAAATACAATATTAGTGTGGACGTAACCCAAATATTGGGATGAACCATGATACATCTTGTGTTATTTACATTATTGCAGATTCACGGTCGGATTTACCTTGTTCCAAGACCCTCCGGTTTTGTGCATCAACAACTTATAAACAAAGCAACATCAGGAATATTCTCAAAATTGAAGCAACTAACGTGGAAAAAGAACTACCGTGCTACATGCATTCTAAGTAATTTAGAAACGAAAAGCTTCTGCAATCATACCCCCCAAACCGAAGGAGGCTCCTTAAATGTCTGACTCCACTGGAAATCTGCAACTGATGCTGTCAAGGCCCCATAATCACCAGCAGCCTTCATCAATAATTCAGAGAACTGTTTCTGCACAGTCCCAAGCAAAAGATTCCACAAACATAAAGAAAACAGTCTTTTCACAAGAAATACAAATAGTCTTGTAGCAGTCCGTCCCAGATTTATATTTCCACAACAGCTAAAAAAAATTGGTTCATACTTTTCTATTGCAAAATTTACAATATGACATACGATTAAGTTTGTCCCAAGTTCCCAACAGTTGTTTTGATGAATCTAAACTCCTTCCAAATAAGACGGATTTAGTAACAAACACTTAGAAGGGTTAAAAAAAAAAGGCCGATACAATCATAGCCTAGAATGTAAAATACAAGACAACCTACATGAATCCAAACCAAAGAGATTTTACACTGCTGAACACAAACCATGGCCAACCTGATACTCTGCTTCTACTGGAATGCAATCGAGTGAATATGGTTGTTGAAGACGGGCTATGATGCGATCCTGCCAGTGATTTGAAACAAAACAAACACGGAGGAATTATTGAGAAACAATTTGAAGGGGCTGTTATTGAGAGTTAAACATGCATATGAACTATGTCAACTACTTATGACATAAATTACACAAATCTAGGTGGCATAAAAAGGAACTCAACGAATGATAAGACTCTAAATTTTTTCTTCCAGAATTCAATTTTCAAAGAACATGATAACCAAAGCATCAGTTTATAACACAACTAGCCTGGACATATATACAAAAGCGTATTCTTGATAGGAAAGGCAACAATTGCTTGAAAAGAGATGCTATGGTCCATTTGATATTACAGATATTAGATCAATCCAGAATTTGACAAAGATAAACAAATCGAATAATAAATCAGATGTACTACAATAACAAAACAACAATGTACCACAACGATTTACCTTATTTTGAATTACATCTTTCAAAATGGTAGTGATCCTTGCTAAAGTTTCGCACTTCTTCTCCATTTCACTCGCATGTGTCAAATGTGCTACGTTTTTATCATCCTACAGACAATATAATCCCAAGCCAGTTCAGCAGATAAGGTAACCTCGCAAACTCGAAACACGAAAGAAGAGACTCCAGCAGCTCACCTTTCTCCCTTGGAGTTCAACTTGCAGATCGGTTATTTTTCTCTGTACAGAGGTAAGGTCCCTTAGAACCTTTATCAAGTCATCACCCTTTTCACCAGTACTACTGGACAAGTTCTGAAGCTCTTCCTACATCAAAAAAGTAAAATTCAAACTTTTCTGAAATTCAAATCAGGAAGCTGCCACATTACAAACTTAACCAAGTAATCAGCTTTCTTCTTCCACTAATATATAACTATTTAATTCCAATTGGGTTTTCAAAATTAAGCTCATAAATCTGGAAAATGTAGGAAAAGCTAAAACATGGGGAGTAAAAGCACGATGGGTTGGAGCTAATTCGAAGTCCAAACTAGCCAAACAGTGAAATTGGACATGGAGGACAACATGTGCAGAAAGGAGAGCGAGGGTTTACCTGAGTAGGAGGAGCGGCAACGGAGAAGCCGAGATCCGAAGCGATGGAGAGGGCGTCAGACATGCCGCCGATGCGCCGCAGCGGTTTCTTCCCAACCCAAGTGCTGTCAGTCCCCATCGACATTGCCGCGCCACCCAAACAACGCCGTTCCGGCAACCACCACAATTTGCTTCTGTTGGTCGTCTCTCTCCACTGAGTTCTTGCTTTCAGAGACAGCAATGCGCTGGAAAATTTCAAACCTGTTCGCAACGAACGCCCTCTGGCAGGCCGGGTGGACCTGCAGGACCCGTTCTTCAGCCCAATTTTTAAGGCCCAATGGTTTTATAGAAGGTCTAAACTAATAAACATTGTTCTAAAAATCTCTGTCTAGGCATTAGTCAGCTGGTAACCGTCCGATTAATATAGACGTTTGAAAATTAAGAAATTACGCCTAAACCTACTGAGGCGCCCGCCTAGACCGCCTAGGCACCCGCCTAGCCTGCTCAAACCCGCCTAGGTTGCCACTCATTTAGACAGAAGATAGATAACTTTCATTTTACATTTTATTTTTTCCAATAATTTGTAAGAGATGTTGAATACTTGAATGAACACACATTATATGCTTGTTCCCCATGTTTTCATTATGTTCCAATAGCTCATAATATATATGTCATTCTATTTTGTAGTTTATGGTGAAATTATATATATTTTAAGTATAAATAGACACTTATTTATATGAAATATAGTAGATTTAGTTAAATCCGTCTAGTCCACCTAGGCGCCCGCCTAGCCTCCTAGGCGCTAGGCCCCAGCTCGCCACCCAACTAGCGCCTAACATCTTTTAGAACCTTGCTAATAAACTATAGAAAGGAGGATTCAAAATTATATTATTATAAACGAGTAACATGTTGTGATTTACGGCTCAAATTTAAAGTGTTAGATACAAATTTGGAAGTGACGGTCGATCGAACAAAAATAGAGGAATTCTAGGCAATCGATCGGAGGTGGCAGCCGAACGATTGGAAACAGGCAGAGAAATCTTCTTGCAATTTTTGTTTTGTTTTGTTTTGTTTTTTCTTTTTTATATGGGCAGAGTTTTACACTTCTTTTGAAATGACGATTATATTAAATATGTGTAAGTATTATAAGTAAATTAAAAAAATTACTTTTAATTAAAGACAAAAAATGAAAAATTGGGCCAAATTAGAGCCCAACCCGCCAAAACAAAGGCCATGCGGCAATTAGGGTTCTACAAACATCGTCACCTTCCCTATATAAACCCCTCTCGTCCTCCCAATTCGCATGTCGCTTTGGTAATTGTCTGTATTCACGCAGTCTCACATCTCTTCCCAATTCGTGTCTCAGTCTATTTCTAGGGTTTCAGGATCTTTTACCTTCTTTCCGATTGATTTCAATGAGGAAGAATGCCCGAAGTGATAGGAAGTGCCGTATGACACGTTATACAGCGCCGCCCAGACACTAACGGAGGCCGCCTCGTTCCCATCCCCCAATGATTAGTTTATTGGCCGGGAAACTGGCGTGCGGGTCCGGTTTGCCGCCGCCGTGCTTGATTTGGAACGGTATTTATCAGATTTTTGTAAAGGTTCGATGCCGTGACGACGGTAGCTAAATAGCCGTGACCCGTATTGTGCTATGATTGAACCGAGAGCGAGGATCTTCTGTTTCGCATTCTGATAGGAACCTGTGGATCCTAATTTTTTACTGGTCCACGGAGCCGTTTTACTGCGATTACATTTTTAAGTTTCTTGAAGTTTTATTTAATTTTGATAAAACAAATTCTTTTGTTAAAGGATGAGCCTATGAGGATTTTGTTTTAGTTGGAATTACCGACTGATTTTTATTGATGTCAAATAACTGGCTTTCTGAGGCTTCAAAAATATTTTTAATTAAATGGGGTTTTTTTATTTAAATTTAAAATATTGGACTTTTTTATTATATATTTAAGTGAATTTTGAAAAGAAAAAAAAAACAATTGAAATGCTTAGAATCACATAATTAGTACTCATTTCAAACTACATTTAAAGTTCATTTTGAATCCTAAAACACTTTTAGCGAAATCGCTTTCAGTCTTTTTAAAAAGACATCTAAACGAGCTTTTAGTTGGTAGTGTTTTACTAAAGGGAGACTTTGGATGCGGTCCTTAGTCATGAATATTCTTTGATTGAAACCTTATTAGTTTTTAATTTTTGATTGAGATCCCTGAAATTAATGTGATAATTTATTTCTATGTACGTTACTATTTTTTTTTAAATTAAAAATTAGAAATTTTAGTTGTTTATATAAATGAGATTTTAAATAAAAAAACCATAATTTGTGGGATTAAAAATATTAAAATATAATCTACTATTGTGTGTGTGTGTGTGTGTGTGTGTGTGTAAACATGGGTACATTCATCAAAATTAACCAAAAAAATCAAAACATGGGTACATTCTTCAAAATCACAAAAAAAAAAAAGATATTAGGCTTAATAACATTAGTAAATTTCTTTGGTTAAACTTGACATAGATACATTTTAAAACCAAAGAAAAAAGAATGTACCCATATAAGTTTAAAAATGGATTAGAAAAAAATTGAATAGATTTTATATTAAAAAAGGGGTACATTTTACATATAACAAATTTTTATATTTAAGAATGAGTACATTTTAAGATTAAAAAGTTTTACATGAATGGGTACATATAATTAGAATGGGTAAATTTAGCAAAATAAAAAGTACAAATAAAAAAATATATGGGTACAAATACAAATAAGCTTTAAAAAATATGGGCACAAAAAGAAATTAATATATGAGTACAAATTAAAATTGAAAAGAAATTGGTACAAATTAAAAAAAAATTACAAATTAAAAATGGATACAAACTAAAGCTAAAAATATATGACAAAAAATTTAGTCATAAATATAAATATACTAATTGTAACATTTTTAACATTAAATGAATATATTTAGAAATAAAAAATATTTTATTATTGAAATAATGAATGATTTAATAATACCAAGGACCTTGATCAAAAATTGAAAATGAATAGGATTTTAATCAATGGAGTAGTAAAAGGAAGGATGAGAACCTAATTTTTCCTTTACTAAAACCCCAAGTGCTTATTGAATAAGGATTTGGAAGTCCTTAAACCCTAAGCCCTTGTTGAAATATCACTTGGTATGAGCTTTTTCACAGTGAAAAAACTCTCATGTTATGTGCAAAATTGTCAGAAGTGCTTTTTGTCGTGGAAACCCACTACCAAAGTGTACTTATATAACTCATTTAACAAAGTGTACTTATATAACTCATTTAAACAAACAAATTTATGTACCGAGAACACAAGGCGCATGATGATACTTGATTACGATATAATTTAATGCTTTTTCAAAGCTGTTGGTTAAGAGAAGGAGAATATATTCCTTTATTATTTGAGTCTACAAAAAGCAGCATATGGACCAACCAATTGCCCTACAATCTCCCCTACCTTTAACTGAACCCTATGACACAAAGGTCCCCAAAAATTGACAAGCCGAATTAAAAATAAAATAAAATTCCCATTTGCTAAAATTAATTATCCTCGGATCATATATTACTACTCTAATCAACCTGATTAATCATTGTTAATTTGCAATTAGATAAGCTTGGGTGGAGCTCTTGATCTCACTCAACTTCCGTTGATCGTGCCGGCCGGCTGCTATGTAGGCGGGAAGAATCTGTTGAGGTTAAACGGCAACGTGTAGAACTCTTCATTTCTGTTGTCTCCTCTGAATGTTCTGAACTTAACCCACCACGGCATCCCTCTGTCCTTCTTCGATTTTTCCACCTCTAAAGTGTTGTCAAGAAACACCGCCACGATTAGCCCCACGGTTGGAGGAGATGAGAATATAGTGTTCAGGAATGCATTGAACTGCAAACACACACGAAATGGCATCACATTTTGCATTTAACGGGATCGATATGTATTACTTCATCGACAAGATATGCCAATATGTCTTTAGAACTTAACCAGAATGCTAGAGTTTGTTAGGATGCTACTCACCCATCCAGCATTGGTATGGACGAGACCATGGTGCGAGGGGTTCCAATATTCGTTGAAAAAGCGAGGGACAGATATCCCAAGGAAGAGAGAGAGCCCGGTGATGATGAGGTTTCTCATAGAATTCATGTTTGTGAATTGAAGAAATGATAACCCTACCGAAGCTGCAAACAGGCAAGTAATGTTTGTGAAGAGAGTGAAAGAAGGAAATGA